>NC_064867.1:17798618-17990509 GCF_024139225.1 Suncus etruscus | reverse complement strand
TAAAATCATCTTAGATGCCTAACAATAGATTGATGCATAAGAAAGCATATATATACATATATATATATATATATGTTAAAGTCATATATATGCGATGAAATACTATGCAGCTTCAAGGAAGGGTAAAATAATGCAATTTGTTGAAGTTTGGGTTAGAACTGGAGATGTTATGCTAAGTGAAATCTGAAAAAATGAACAAATAGCAAGTGATCTCACTGATTTGTGATATATAAAATAACAGGACAAGGGAATGCAAGGTATCACAGGGAGAATACCTAGATAACTTTGGACAATATATTATAGAAATGAGGACAGGGAAGGAAAGAGACCTGGGATTGAGGGGGAGTGAGAAGAGTTAAACAGGAAGTGGAACAAAAACTCAGAGGCCCTAGCACAATAGTAGAATATAAGCATATGTATATGTCTAAAACACAGCAGGAGATGTAAAGTACAATGACTAATCTTTAAAATGTCTACCAAGGAGAGAAGGGTGGAAGGGTCACAGGGAACCTTGGAACATTGGTAGAAGGAAAGTGACACTGGTGGTGGGAATATTGTGGGAACACTGTATGCATGTAATTTTTCTGTACACCACTTTGTGACTGACAGTAATTTAATGTTTTAAATAAAAACATTTTATTTAGAAATTTTATTTAAAGATACTGAGGAAGGGAAGGTGGGGATAAGAAAGACAGTGAGAGAGAGGAGGGAGAGGAGAGGAGAGAGAGAGAGAGAGAGAGAGAGAGAGAGAGAGAGAGAGAGAGAGAGAGAGAGAGAGAGTCAAGGAGTTTCAGTCTTCTTAAAAGGTAGAGGAGAGTGCTCCAGTACACAACCCAGCATGAAAGTAGAAAGTTCACATCCCTAGAAAGCACCATATACCTAGACAACACATGTATAACTTTAAAAATTGGTTTTAATCCTTCACCAGTGCAACATTCCCACGACCAATATCCCAAGTGTCCTTCCTCCTCACTCCACACCAGCCTGTACTCTAGACAGTTTTTCACTTCCCTCATTCAGTCACATTTTGTTATGATAGTTCTCAGTGTAATTATTTCTGTGACTGCACTAAACAATCCCTGGGGTGAGTTTCATGTAGGGAGCTGGACCCTCCAGTCCTCCTCTAATTTTTGTGTGTGTGTGTGTATATATATAAAGAAAAGATAAGGCCTCCCAATTCTTACCACAGGCTGCGTTCTTTAAACTGACTGTATAGAAATAGGAGGTAGAGTAAATGCATCCCATATACACCTCAACACAGGCCCTTTGCCTGGTCTGTATTGTAAATTGGGGGAGAAAAATTGGTTTTAATTGAGTATAATAAAGTGTGATTATAAGGCTCACAATGTTTACACATAATTGTTTGTGTTCTATACATGTGTTTTTAACAGAAATTCCTAGCCTGTGAATACCACTCCTCCATAAGATTAAGAACCTAGGTTCCTTCCTATTTGTGATTTCATCATCCCTAAGGGCAGGGATGAACAAATAGGTACAATCTGGCTTTATAATTCAGTAAACTAAGAATCACTTTTAGATTTTGAAAGAATTGTTAAAAAGTTCTATAAATTGTTAAAGATTTATATTGAGAGATACCATGCCATAAAGTCTCAAAATTTTCTCTTTGACCCTTTCCAGACAATCTTTGCAATTCATTTTGGTTTGTGTTTGTTACAGTAAAGAGTCCAAAAAGAGAAAAATAATGTGATAAGATATCATCTCTTCCTTAAAAACTTACCCTTAACAGGCCTCGATCTTCTCTTTTCATTGGTTATAACTCAGATGTCCACTATTAATTCCAAAGAAGATTGGGAAATATAGTTCAACTATGTGTCTAGGAAAAAAGAAAATGGATTTTTGGTGAACAGTTAGCAGTCTTAGAATACCCCAGTAAAGAGTTTAATTTTTTTTTCAAAAGTCAATGAGGAAGCATGCAAAAATTTTGAAGAGCACACTAATAAGAAATAATTAATTAAGAACATCTCCATATTCTAAATCAGTAATCAGTAGTTACCAGCAGGAAGCATATTTCAGATTTAAGTGGGCCTGGCAAATGGCCCAGACTAATTTTTTAAAACTACCTATTCATCAATTAAACTTCATCACAAAGCAATTAGCTTTGTGATTTTCACTCTCTAGAGAACAAAGACTATAGAGAACCATCTGAAACTAAAAGGATTTACAATAAAAGTAGTTTCTTTATGGGATGACTAGAAATAGCAATACTCCGAAAGAGAGAAAAGGCCATTTTTATTCTGAATGTAAGAATAGAGATAAGAATGAAAAAAATAAGGAATTGGCAATTCAGCTTCTAAGGATCACTTTGTTATTTTATGAAAATAATACATGTTTTGAAACCAAAACAAACTTTATTGATTTTGATAAAAAAACATTTCGTATATGTGTGCTGAATTTCATCATCTGCAAAATGCAAGGTTAACAAAACCTTTGAAGCAAACTGATGTAAGGATTGTTAATTATATATATATATATATATATATATATATATATATATATATATATATATATATATATATATAATACCTGACTCAGTACCTGGCACAGAATAAACTCACAGCAAAATTTACCTACCATCAATACTATTATATTTATAGCTTTATCACAAAGGTCTCTTTTGGGGTGGGGAGAAGGAATTATTTATATCCAAAAATGGTTGTTTAATAATGATATAATAATAAATGATAATGATTAATAATGCATAATGCCAACAACATTAAAATATGTGGTTATAAATTGTTTCATTTGAAATAATAAGAGAGGCAAATATTCTAAAGCAATTTTCTTGATTAAAAGAATTCTGATAATTCAATTCACATTAAAAATTTAAAGCCATAAAACTGTATCCAGTCTATTACTCATATGCATTGTGGTTTTCAAAACATAATTTGAACACTTAGAGCCTAATAGTTCCTAGATGGGAGTTATTAGTAAGGTAATTTTCCATTTAGACAGACTTGGTGCTGGTCACATGACTCATCATCTAGAAAATAAAATAAATAGTAGTGCAGATAAAATACAATCCTAAGACGTATCTCTGAATCTTTGCTCCATATCAATACAATTATAACTTGTAAAAAATATATGTCCAATAAACTTTTAAATTTATTATTTCATTTTTGTTTTGGTATTCAGTGCCTATTCCTGTCTCTAAGGTCAGATGGCGTACAGGGGACCATATACGATGCTGGGAATTGAAACCAGATCTGCTATCTGCATGGCAAGTACCCAACCTCTGGACTATATCTCTAATTCCACTATGAACTTTATATCTGAGGTATGTATAGGTATTCAGAAAAGGCTGGTTGCTGTTTAATAAATTAAGGCTGGGTGTGAATTTGTAATGTTCTGAAGGCCTCCAATATCTGCCCTCAAAGATGATTTCCATCAGAAACAGACTTCAGACAATAATCTAAAATCACATAATTGGTTTTCTAGACTATTCCAGGAAGAACCAGGAGGAAAATTTGGAAGACAAAGAAAGATAGAGTTTAGCCCAAGAAACAAAGACTCAATTTTATTGAAAATGTCTGGGCTATTGTGTGGTGCTTCTCTTATTGCTGTAGGGCTCACTGGATATTTAATTTGACATTTATTTTTGTATTGTTATGGTGTTTCAATTACCTTTTTCAAGTCCTCTCTCAAACTGAAGCTGATAGCCACTATAAGGACTTCACCCATTTTCAGCATATTTTTATTATTTTTTAAAATTTTTTTTGCTTAATCTTTACCCCATTCTATTGCCTTTCCCTCAAACAAAACCACATAACTCGATTTATCTAGCTTAGCCTCTCAAATAGAGGGAGAAACAAGGGAGGGCACCAGGACCAAACAGATGTATGATCACTGATAGTAAGCTAGACAAAGAGGGGATCACCTACTCTAGCAGCCCGGGGGAGGGGGGGTGATGGTGGGGGAAATGGGTTGCAGAAAGGTAACAGGGAAGGGGGGAGGACAAATTTGGTGGTGGGTATTCACCTGATTCAATGTTAGTATGTACCTAAAATACTAATGTGAAAGATATGTAAGCCACTATGATCAAAATAAAAATTAAAAAAAAAAGGAAGAAAAAAACAATTCTGAAAAAAAAAATAAATAAAAACTTTATAACAAAAACTAAAAACTTTAGAACTCAAACTTTGGAACAAAATCCAGGAATAAAAGGGAGGTCTGTGAGAAAATTAAAAGGTAATTTATTTTTTCAACACTGCCTTGTGATGCTTGAAAACATAAAAAAAATGATATCAATATGAATTGCACTCGCATTTATAAATTTTAAGGGTCAAATAAAGGTAACTTGAGCAAAAAAAAAAAAAAGAAAAAAAGAAACTGTCTGTGAATATTTATAATTTCACCAAAAAATTAATAAATGCTTGCCTACCAGATTTTACTTTTATTTGTCATGGTCTGAGGATAGTATTAGTATATGACTTTCAGCATGGATTATTTTCTTTTTTTAAGGACTTGTGGGTTGGTAACACCAGAGAAGCCGAATCAGACTTGATAAAGAATTGCGAAATGAAAGATTAGATGAGATCAAGAGCCCCAAAAGCGACAAGGGCTGCGCCCCAAGCCTCCGGGCACACCATCACTTTCTGCTCTTGGGGCTGATGCTAAAGAGGGGGTCGGGCTGATCGCACCCCGGGGGCATCCCGCAAAGTAGATGGGTCACCCGGCGGGCGACCTTTACCCGGGCAAAAATTCCTCTCACATCAGCAGTGAGGACCTGGGCGTCACCCCGGGTCGTTATTTTCCTTACTCATAAGTTTAAGGCATCAGCATGGATTCTTAAACATTTCTCCACTTTCAATCCTTTTTACCCAAAAAATGAAAGCACTGCTAGAAAACCTTGGATTCATTACATGGTTGATTTTGTATTAATGACTAAAAGTTATTATGTGTTCTGAAATCTTGTATTGTTGCCAAAATTTTTATATCCCCCACATATGGGGAATAAGCAACACCATATGGGGCCCTGACCCACAGCTTAAGAAGCTAAAATCATGTGGGATAATGACCCATGGCTTAAGACGCTTAGATCTAGCCCATGTCAATAGACCAACATCATTCCTACCATTGCAAAAATACCAATAATGCAGAAAAATTATTAAGATATTATTATTATTAATAAAAATTATTAATAAGATATTAAGAGTGTAAGGAAAAGCCATATCAGACAACTACTATTACCATTAGTTGTAATTTACCCAGGAGGAGATTTTTTTCAACTAATCTAAAAAGTAATGCAAATTCAGGTTGTCCATGATTCAAAGCAGATTCAATAGAATATGTACATGTTACAAAGTAGAAGTAGACATATTCTAGACATAGATATAAGCTAGCCATAAATATAGACAGATATATGCATGAATATAGATTTTATATATGAAATTGATGCATTTTTATTTTATGAAAACTGCTATTCCCAAGATTAGTAAGATACATGTCCAAAAGGGCCAGTAGTAGGTTCAATCAAAAAGTTAGCAAAAAGAATAAAGTTAGACTCAAGATTGCTGAGTGCTGTTGGGTCTGACACCTAACCCCCAAAGAAAGGGCCCCTTTTCCTGAAAATTAATGTCAAAACTGGTTGTAGATTTTTGTTCTTTATGATATAACCTAGTCTCTGTGGTATGAGCTGATATGATATCACAATTGTTTTGATTTGCATTTCATTGATGTTTAGTATCTAGAACATTTTTTCATTTAGCCATTTGTATTTCTTTTTGAAGGAAGTTTCTACTTATTTCTTCTCCTATTTTTGATAAAATTGGACCTTTTTTGTTTGTTTTTGTTTTGGGCCACACCCAGTGATGTTCAGGAGTTACTTCTGGCTATGCACTTAGAAATCTCTCCTGACTCGGGGGACCATATCGGGCACCAGGGGATCGAACCAATGTCCATCCTGGATCAGACACGTGTAAGGCAAACGCCCTACTGCTGCACCATCGCTCTGGCCCTGAGATTGGAACTTTTTATATAAACTTCTACCAGTGCCTAATATATCTTTGATATTAACCTTCTATCAGATGAGTGGTGGGAAAAAATTTTCTACCAGTCTGTGGAGTATCATTGTATTCTGGTCTTCATTTACTTTGTGTTGCAAAATCTTTTTTTTTTTGTGTGTGTGTGTGTGTGTGGTTTTTGAGTCACACCCGGCAGTGCTCAGGGGTTACTCCTGGCTCCATGCTCAGAAATTGCTCCTGGCAGGCACGGGGGACCATATGGGACGCCATCGGTACGAATCTTTTTAAGTTGATGTAGTCCTATTTGTTTTTCTTTGCTTACTAAAACAATAGATTTGTATAGCAAAGTGGCAGGTTATAAAAGCAACATGCAATGTTAATAGGTACTAGAAACAATAGATTTGTATAATGAAATAAAAGGCTACAACATCAGTATGCTTAAGTCTATGGCTTTCTAATATATGCAAACAATGACATAGAAGAGAATGAGAATGAGAGTGAGAGAGATAAAGTGAGAAATTTAAAAACAATCTATTTACAATTGTGCCTCAGAAAATCAAGTACCTGAGAATCAGCTTAACCAAACAGATGAAATACTTATACAAAGAAAACTACAAAACACTATTTAACAAAATAAAAGATGACATGAAATGGAAACCCATCCCTGCTCACGGATTGGGAGGATTAACATCATCAAAATAATAATACTCCTCCAAAGCATTGCACAGATTCAATTTAGTCCCTATAATGATTCCCCTGACATTTTTCAAAGAAACCAACTAATACCCTAATACCTAAAATTCACATGGAACAATAGACCCTGTCAATAGACAAAATGATCCCTGGAAAAAAGACGGATGGCATTACTTTTCCCAACTTCAAACTTTACCTCAATGTAGTCATTGAAAGAGAGGGGTACTGGAAGGCAGACTAGAATTGAAAATCTAGAAACTGGCCCTTGGGTATATAGCCATTAAATCTTTGGGAAAAAAAAACAAAAAATAAGAAGTTTGTAAAAAAAAAAAAGCCTCTTCAATAAATGGTATTCAGAAAACTGATTGACTACATGCAAAAAAAAAAAAAGAAGAAGAAGAAAGAAAGAACTCAGACTGCTTTCTAATACCATATAAATTCACATGATACATAGAGGAAAACACATAAAATTATACATGGCATTAAAACTAAAGGCATTTTTTTTTAGAATAAAACACCATTAATCATCTCTCTTATGTTTTAGCAGGATCACTAAACTGATTGAACTGAGAACAGATTGTTAGAGGTTGGAGGCTTTAGGTGGATGATGCTGGGCCAGAGTGGCTTTAAAGGTGAATAGGGGATTGATAAAACAGAGAGAGAATGACATTTTGTATCAGAGGAATAAGATTTTTTTCCCACTATGACAATGGTAAGATTCTGAATATATTTTCATTGAATGCCAATATAATTTTCTGGCAGAGGAGAGGTCCACACTCTCAATATGAGATAAGGTCTTTTTGAATGAACAGACATTTTCACAAAGAAAAACTACCAAAAGCTAAAAAGCACATGAAAAAATGTTTCACATAAAAACATCAAGGAGACACAAATTAAACAACACTAAGATAGCATCTCACACCACAGAGACTGACTAGCACACAAACAAAGAACAAGAATAACCAGTGCTGGTGCAGATACAGGGAAAAGGGGACTCTCATTACTGCTGGTGGGAATGCTGACTGGTCCAGCCTTTTTGGAAAACAATATGGATATTATTCAAAAAAAAAAAAAAACACCTAGAAATTGAGCTTCCATATGATCCAGCAATACCATTCCTTGGAATATACCCTTGGAATCCAAAAACAAAATTCAGAAAAGCCCTCTGCATTCCTGTGTTCATTGACACTATTTAAAATAGCCAGAATCTGGAACCAACCCAAGTGCCTGAAAAAAGATGAGTAGATAAAGAAACTGTGGTACATTTACACAAGAATCTACTATGAAACTGTGAGAAAAAACGAAGCCAGAAATTTGCTTATACATAGATGTCTATGGAAAGTATTATTCTGAGTGAAATGAGTGAGAGGAAAAGGGATAGACAGAATATTGTCACTTATCTGTGGGATATAAAAAAAATTAAGATAGTATGATAATAATATCCTCAGCCAGTAGAGAAGGAGGCTAAGAGGACCAGTCCATGGTAGGAAGCTCACTACAAATAGTGGAGCAGTGCAATTAGGGTAGAAAAGGGACCACTAAAACAATAATAATTAGAACTGATCAAGTTAGCCAAGAACAGGGTTCTCTAACAGAATTAAAGTGATAGGCACATTACCCCTTCATTAACAATAGTGCTAACCACAGTATCAAAAAGGGGGAGATAAAGGATAGAGAAAGATGTAAAATGTCGTTCCAGAGGCAGGCAGGGGGAGAGGGTGCGAAGGAAACTGGGAACATTGATGGCAGAAAATGCGCACTGGTGAAGTTTGCCGTATATTGTGAAGCAGAGATGTGATAAAACAAATAAGGAAAGGATTCAAGAGAAAAGAAAGTAATTTAAATTAAAATGTTAATAAAAATTGTGCCATTGAAAAACTAGCATTTATTTCATTTTAAACTCATTTGTAATAATTAGAAGATTATTTTAGAACCATAGCATATAAGAAAGCTAATTTTACAAATTGAACTACCTATATCCCTTACTTCCCAGAGACAAATACTCTCAAAATTTGTATGATTAAGGATTTTTATACATCTATATTATAATCAGATATTTTCCCTTAATAGATCATAAACTTTCCAACACTAGTATATAAATATGCCATTATTCATTTAATCAGACACTAATGCTGTTAACCTTTAAAGTATTTCCAATTTGACAGTACTGTGCATAAATCTGAAACATTATTTATGCGAATATTTGATCCATTTATAAACCTGTGATTTTTTTTTCCTTTTAACAAACTCCTATCAGAATTGCTGAATTGGGGACCGGAGTGGTGGCACAGGCCTATGGCGCCTGTCTTGTGCTTGCCAGCCTAAGACGGACCAATTCGATCCCCCTGTGTCCCATATGGTCCCCCAAGCCAAGAGTGATTTCTGAGCACATAGCTAGGAGTGGTCCCTGAGCGTCACTAGGTTTGGCGAAAAACCAACCAACCAACCAAACAAACAAAATGAATTGCTTAGTTGAGTGATATATGACACAGTACAAATTGCTCTCACAAAAGGTTATATTCATATACTCTCACAAGAAAATTATTTTCCCACCATTTTGCAATAAATGCTTGCTTTATAAAACTAAATAAGCTGTGATAATTTGAATATTTTCTCTTTTATTTCTAGAGAAATTAATCAAGTTTATATTTTATTAGCTTTTTAATGTTTTAGATTTTACGTTAGTTTTCTCATAAAATGTTCATATCTCTTATCCACTTTCAAATAAGATATTCATCTTTATCTTATTGATTTATCAAAGGTCTTTTTTTGTATTAAGTATAACAAGTTTTATTTTATTTTGTTTTCTGAGTATCCTTATTTAAAAATAAATCATGGGTCTCAACAGATATTGATACAAACACCAGAAAATTTATTTTTATTAACCTCCAATCAATTCTGTATTCAGAGCCTTTATTTTCATTCAACAATACATATTTCTAAAGGCATCTGTCAGGAGCTCTAAGATAGCATTTTATAATTTAAAATTCATACATAATCCACACTAATATTTTCTAGAAAACTTACTTAGACTGAAGTTTTTTCATTTCATTGCTGAGTTGGGTTGTTTGGGGGAGATAGGGGTAGGAGTGGGCACATCTGGCAGTGCTCTGGGATTACTACTGGCAAGGTTCACAAAATATATGGAGTATCAGGGATTGAACACAGATCAGCCACATAAAAGGCAAATGTTCCATGTCTCCAGGGTCTAAAATGCAGAGTCTTAAGCCAATACAAATATTTTAAATAAAATTGCAGTGAATGGAGCAGTCTAAGACTTTGTTCCTTTAACAAGTTTCCAGATGATATACTGATTTCTTTGTTTTTTTTTTATTTTTTATTTTTACAGAGTACAAACTACTTATGACAGGTGAAGGGACAGCAGGAATGATGCTCAGGTATTTAGATCTGTTAGCATTAAGTTTGATCTCATCTGTAGTAGAGCCAGTAATTATGAACCTAAATTCATTCACCTCAGGGTTTTCTTAGTGTCCACAGAGTGAGCAACTGGTCCCATGAATAGAATGGCATC
This sequence comes from Suncus etruscus, assembly GCF_024139225.1. Taxonomy (NCBI): domain Eukaryota; kingdom Metazoa; phylum Chordata; class Mammalia; order Eulipotyphla; family Soricidae; genus Suncus; species Suncus etruscus. Next base: position 17,980,303 of record NC_064867.1, on the reverse strand, counting down.
CTTGCCATTTCTCCTTTTTTTTAAATTAATATCTTTATTTAAACATCTAGATTACAAACATGATTGTGGTTGGGTTTCAGTCATGTAAAGAACATCCCCCCCCTTCAACAGTGCAACATTCCCATCACAAATGTCCCAAATCTCCCTCCTCCCCACCCCACCCTCGCCTGTACTCTAGATAGGCTTTCTACTTCCCTCATTCATTCACATTGTTATGATAGTTCTCAATGTAGTTATTTCTCTTGATGATCGCAGTGAGAGAAATAACTGCATCCTTGCTATTTCAAATCCAGTTATACAAACTATCTCCCTAGTTACAGAACCAGATAAGCAATCTTCACTCAATACCAGAAAGATGATTATAATACAAAAGTACATGTTAAGAGAAAGCAAGTTTTATACAATTTATAGAAAATGTATTAAAATGTACAAAAGTTTATAAATGTTATGTCTCCTAAATAAGCTCTAAGATTACAAGCAGCAAGAATAAATGCTAATTTCCTCCATAATGCAATATACCACAAATGATTTTTAGTTAAGGCCAAAAAATCCATTCCTGACATTTTTTCCTGACTTCTATTTTTTTGTCTGCCTATTTTGCTCAGATACTGGAAATACTCTATTCACTATATTGGATGCTAGATGTTGTCAAATGAAAGGATGATTACTTTCACTTGACAAGAGAATTGACTGTCCCAAGTAAATTGTCCTCAAAGAGTGTCTTGAGTCCAGATTCTCAGCCTCAGCATTATTTTAGAGTTTTCTGAGGAGAGAAAGATAATCCAAAGGGCTAGAGTATATTTGCATGTAAAAGTTCATGCTCAATTACTGTATAATAACCTATGTATCACTAAGAACAATTGCTGAGCACCATCTTATGTGCCTCAAAGGCCAAAATAATAATAAGAAAAATTAAATAAATGTCTATTCTTGGGCCCTATCTCACCTACTAAGTAAAAAAAAAAGAGAGAGAGAGAAAAAAAAAACCTCCAAAATGGTGGCTTGAAATCTCTCTAGTTGATTCTGATTAATAGAAGAACTGAGACAGAGCCACCTTCAGGTTGTGTGAAAAACAGAGTAGTGGGTCTTACCCAAGGATTTCTTATTTAGTAGTTCTGGAGATGTATTCCATTGGATGTATTAGATTTATACATGCCAATGTATTCTATTGGATGCCAATGTTTCTGGTCCCACCACCACAATTTAAGAGCAGTGCCTAAGAAAATTTTGAACATGCTTATAATATTGAAAACCGAAGTATCCATGAAATGAATAATTAAATTATATTTCAACCAAAACATTCAATGCTTGACCATGGCTTCAATAAATAAAATAAATCCATAGGTAGCAAAAATATAAACAACATATATTTTAAATTTAAAAAAATTTTAAGAGAAAGTTGCTTAGATATTGGAGCAAGTATAACAGCAATATATTTGGCTTGAATGCAGTTGACCCAGGTTTGATGCCCAGCATCCCCTGCGGCCTCCAAGAACTACCAGTAATTTCTGAGTATAAATGCAGAGTAACCCCTGAGTGTGAACAAAATTTTAATAAAGAAAGCTGCATAATATGATGTCTAGTTTGAGTACTTATTTGTAAAAAAGTAAACTCACATATGTATAGAAAAAGAAAATCTTTGACCAGTTAGAAACAAGAGCAAGTAGATAAAATAATATGTCATGAACAATATGTCTTTAGTACCTTAATGTAGTGTTTCTCAGCCAGAGTAATGTGGTCAGTGTGGATCCCCAAGTAATGCCAAGGGGACCACAACAGAAAAATCACATATAAGTGAAATGAAGAACAGGGTGGAAAGTAACTCCAAGAAAAGATGCCAACCTGTATCATAAAGGTCCCAGGAAAGAAATAGCTTTTGAAAAGAGGTCATGATAAGAAAAATATTGAGGACTGGAGAGACAGTACAAAAGGTAGGTAGTTTGCCTTGTATGTGGCTGAACAGGGTTTTATAGCCAGCACCTCATCTGGATCCTTGTGCCCTACCAAAGTGATCCCTGAATGCAGAAGTAGCCCCTGAGTACCACTGTGTGTGGTCTAATAACCAAAATAATTAATAATAATAGAGAAAATATTAAGTTGAGAAATACTGCATTCATGTAAAATACTAAGATACATGTTTTAGATTTTTACAGCATTTGTGATACAGTTGAATATGAATTGTCCCCAACAGTAACCAGTAAATCCTACAGCTTTGGTTTGACCTTACTTTCCTCTATTTCAATCTTCTAAAGCTCATGTTTCAAATCCTTGATATTATTTTCCAAAATAAGAATCTAGACAATCCAATAATCCTTTTTTTCTTCCAATATCTCATGGTAAAGAGAATCAATCTTTAAATAATATATCATCACAGATTTTACTATTTCTTGCAACCCCTACATCTTTAAAACTTAGTTCCCTCTAATTCAACTGTGCTCATATTTATTTCATTTTTGACCTTGATACTTATTATGGACAGACAGAACATAAGATTACTTCATTTTCCCAGTAGTGCTTTCCATTAAGGAGACCTTTGCTAAGTTTTCAATGTGAGATCTTCTTTCAGAGTTGTACTTGCCTCCAGGATTTCTATCCATTAACACGATCCCTGGGGGATTTTTTAAAAAAGAAAGTGTGAGCAGGGAGGGAGAGAGAAGGAAGGAAGGAAGGAAGGAAGGAAGGAAGGAAGGAAGGAAGGAAGGAAGGAAGGAAGGAAGGAAGGAAGGAAGGAAGGAAGGAAGGAAGGAAGGAAGGAAGGAAGGAAGGAAGGAAGGAAGGAAGGAAGGAAGGAAGGAAGGAAGGAAGGAAGGAAGGAGGGAAGGAGGGAAGGAGGGAAGGAGGGAAGGAGGGAAGGAGGGAAGGAGGGAAGGAGGGAGGGTGGGAGAGAGGTAGGAAGGAAGGAAACCCCACATAAATAATGTCAAGAAAAACAACATGAAAGTTGCCATAGTTAATAAAATCAAGAATTTCCACTTCCAGCCCAGCTTAGAAGTTGAACAACCATTTTTAAAATAATGAAAAAGAATCAAAAAGAAATATAGAGATGTATTTTTCTTTTCTTTTTTTTTTGTTTTTGTGCCACAAGCTGGTGGTGCTCAGGGGTTACTCCTGTCTCTGGGCTCAAAATCGCTCATGGCAGACCCACCCCGGGGGGACCATATGGGATGACAGATTGAACGGGAGTCAGTCCTGGTTTGCCATGTGCATGGCAAATGCCCTACTGCTGTGCTATTGTTCTGGCCCCTAGAGATGTATTTTTCTTTACTTTCACTGGACAAAAATTTCTTTCAGCACAATGAAAGAAATAAGATTGCTCCAAAGAGGCAATGAGAAGAAAAAAGTGAAGCTTGCAGACTGATGCTGTATACAAGTAAAGATACTGGCTGAAGGAAAGAAGGTAAGAAATGGGGACTGGGGAAACTTAATAAGTCCAGAGAACAGTGCAACTAGGAAGAAAACTTTAGATCCCGTATACTTAGTAATTTATAGCATCCTGATGAGAGAGAAGTAATCTTACCTTGGATTGTGGTTTTTACCCGACTCATTTGTTACAACAAATGACTGGAAAACTGGAGCTTTTGATTTATTTATCTATCAACTTGCTCAAGCCAGAACTAACCCAGGGAGAAAATAGGGATGAGGAAGCCATCTATCAGTTTTAATTAAATACTTGTTACCAAATCATGAAAATATGTCCTTTTTCCAACCTATGTTCAAGATCAATAATTAAAAGCTATGTCTTGGGAAGAAAGTAACTTGAAAGCTTCAACTAAATTATCAGCCTTCTGTGAACTTGAGCTCAACCTTCAAAGACAACAGTGCATAGAGTTTGGCAGAAATGATCCAATAATCATCATAATGCTGATGAAAAATGTGACTTGTTTAATTTAAAATACAGTTCTATGAATATTTCAAATCTTGCTTTGATTTTGGCTTTTAATATTTGCCAATAAGTCTGCAGGAAAAAATCTTTGTGTCCTTTTATTACCATATTTCCTATTACTGCTTCTGTGTTTAAAAAATATTCTTATTGCAAGCAAGAAGAGGCAATTTGTGCATATTGGATTTAATTTGCTACTAAGCCTATAAAATATCTAAATGCAGTATACAGATTTTCTTTTCGTTTTTTCACATATTGTATATGCACCTTGATTTCTAGTGCCATCTGAATGAGATTTTCATTTTGATATTCCAAAGTATATACAGAACACATTAAATGGAAAAGTGTGAATATAATTTATAAAGAAAGAAAATGCTCTAATCACAGCCCAATTATATAAAACCAATTTGTTCTTGATTTCTTCAGTTCTGACTATAAAATGAGGTCATTATTTCCTTTTGTATATACAAACTATTACACTAAAGTCCTTTCCTGATGGACAGAAAGTAACTACCACTATCATACCCTCTTAATGACTTTATGCAATTTCTGAGAGTTCCTCAAGTTATTGTATCATATATTTGTGATATCATATATCATATATTATATATTGTGTCATACATATAATACAAGCAACTGATTTGGAGTCTTTGTCATTCAACTTAAGACCTGTTATATATCTCTCTACAAAGTCATCTTTTGGCCCTCTGACACTTAATGCTTCTTTCTTAAACATTATCTGAAAAGTCCCTGGACCCCTATCTCACACTATAATGAGAAGAGATAAAGGTATTTGTTGAACTTCCCATAAAGTCAATAATCTGCTTAGAAAGCAAATATAAAATAATTCAAGCTCAGTGCAATAAGGAAGATCATAGTGACAAAATCAACATTGTCTTCGAAGGAAAAAATCAAAGGAAGAACATTTTAGGGCTTTAAGGTCTTGGTACAAGTGAGCAAAAATCTTTTGAGGCAGAAAAATGACTGGGGTATGGTTAGTGACCTAATATCTTAGATGGATACAAAGGTGAGAGTTGAGAAATACATATTGATTAGTAAATCGATAAACAAGTTGTTTACACTCGTAAGGAAACTGCTAACTGATAAATTGATTCGTAGAGATTTTCTAAAGCAAACTGTGGTTATTTATTGCTTAAGTCTTATTTTTCTTGACAAAAGATTTTCTGAAACAAATAACAGCATTATGTAAACTTTTTAATTTTGTTGACACCAAAAGGCTGTTTCACCTCTTTTCTTTTAATAAAGCTTTAATGCAGGGGTCTCAAACTCATGGCCCACAGGCCATTTGTGGCCCTCCATACAACATTTTGTGGCCTGCGGCTGGCCTTCATATATCGCAGTATTCACAAATATTCACTTATCAAATAATCCCAATAAAAATTGCATTAAACATTCACATACCCAGAGCAGTTCCATTCGGGGTATGCAAATGTTTGATGCTATCTTTTGCGATTTTTTTCTTACTAATGCAATTTTTTATTGCGAATATTTGGTAAGCGAATAATCGTGAATACTTTGCGCCTAGGGCAGACTTCATTTCCTCTGCTCCTGCCCACTGTCCCTTTGCATTATCAGAGGCCTAAGGGAGAGAAGGGAGAGATGTTTATTACAGGATTAGATTTTGTTATATCTTCATCATGACTTCATCAAAGCCTGCAGTGAAGAGAAAGATTGATAATGAGCACAGACAATTTCAGGAAAAGTGGGAGACTCACTATTTCTTTGTTGAGCACAGGGGCATCCCCTTCAGAAAAAGTGAGAGATGCAGTATTTCTTTGTTGAGCACAGGGGCATCCCCACATGTCTTATTTGCTCAGAGAATGTTGCAGTGCACAAGGAATACAATTTGAAACGCCATTATTCAACTAAACATGCTGAGGAATGTGCAAAATATCAAGGAAATGAGAGAGCCAAGTGGGTTGCCAGTCTTAAAGCATGTCTAATGAGGCAACGAGATTTTTTCAAGAAAGCAACCAAAGAGAATGTTGCATCAGTCGATGCTAGTTACATGGTTAGTGAGATAATTGCTAAGGCAGGGAAACCATTCACAGAAGGAGAGTTTGTTAAAAAAGCATGTTATAGGCTGCAAGTATTATCTGTTCAGAAAGGAAAGGTCAATTTAGCAAAACCAGCCTTTCTGCCAACACTGTGGCAGAGCACATTTCTGACATGTCAAGTGACATTTATCATCAACTGTGTGAGAAAGCCAAATATTTTGATGCATACTCAGTTGCTCTTGACGAGGGCACAGCTATAACAGACACTGCGCAGCTCACAATTTATGTTCATGGTGTTGATTGCAATTTTGAATTGATAGAGGAGCTGCTCACAATAATTCCGATGCATGGCCAGACCACCGCTAATGAGATATTTCAGCATCTGTGTGATGCCATTGAGAATGCAGGTTTGCCATGGAAGAGGTTTGTTGGAATAATAACCAATGGAGCACCATCGATGACAGGGAGGAAAAATGGACTGGTGGCACTTGTTCAAAAAAAACTTGAAGAGGAGGTTGTAGAGAAGGCCATTGCTCTTCACTGCATTATCCATCAGCAGGCCCTTTGCAATAAATGCCTGCCGTGTGACAATGTGAGTCTGTTGTTGTGAAATGCATCAACCAAATCAGATCCAGGGGCTTAAAGCACAGGAGGTTCCTTGCTTTTTTAGAGGAAATGGAGTCAGAATATGGAGACGTGCTCTATTTCACCGAGGTACGTTGGCTCAGCAGGGGAAATGTCCTGAAAAGATTTTTTGAGTTGAGAGAAGTGAAAGCCTTTATGGAGAAGGATGGGAATGCTGATTATGAGTTGAGTGATCACAAAAGGCTCATAGACTTAGCTTTTCTTGTTGACATCACACATAACCTGAATGTACTAAACAAGATGTTACAAGGCCTGGGGCTGCTTATCAGTGCTGCCTATGACAACATGAGACCATTCTCCACAAAACTTGTGTTATGGAAATCCCAGCTCTCTCAGACAAACCTTTGCCATTTCCCAGCATACAAGGAACTTATAGATGCAGGCATACCATTCAGTGGTGAGAAATATCTTGATGCTATTTTTAAGCTAGAGAAGGAATTTGATCACAGATGTGCAGACTTGAAAAAGCACAAAGCCACTTTCCAAATTTTTGTGGACCCCTTTTCCTTTGATGTGCAAGATGCCCCACCTGTGCTTCAAATGGAGCTCATTGACCTGCAATGCAACTCTGATCTCAAAGCCAAGTTTAGGGAGATTAGTGGAAAAGAAAACATGCATGGGTAATTTTTGAGAGAATTGCCCCCCCCCCCAGCTTCCCTGAGCTTTCCCAAATGTTCAAGCGCACCATGTGCCTTTTTGGGAGCACATATTTGTGTGAAAAGTTATTCTCTACATTGAACTTCAATAAGTCAAAGTACAAGTCTAGACAATGATAATCATCTTCAAGCCATACTGAGGATCTCAACTGCTTCCTCTCTAAAGCCAAATGTGGTTCAGATTTGTGAAAAGAAACACTGTCAAGTCTCTGGCAGCAAGGAATATGCAAAAGATGCCATGTTCAGAAGAACTGTTCATGATCTTCACTTAATGTTCTATTCATGTTCAGAAGAAATAATTAAAACTGTTAATAATGACATTTGAGGACTTTTTTTTGTGAAATCCTTTATGCGGCCCTGCCTCACCCCGACTTTGTCTCCTGTGGCCCCCAGGTAAATTGAGTTTGAGACTCCTGCTTTAACAAAAGTGAGATACACAGTTACAAAGTTGTACATGATTGAGTTTTAGTTATACAATGTCTAACATCCATATCTTCACCAGTGCATATTTCTTACCATTAATGTCCCTAATTTTCCTCCTATTCTCTCTACTCTCTTCCCTTTCTGCCTCTATAGCAAATTTTTTTCTTTTCTCTCCTCTCTGTCTCTCTCATCTCTTTTTTATGTTAGACAATGTGGCTTGCAATATTGTTACTAAAGAGTATCATGCATATCACTTTATCTCCTTTAATCACCTAGCTCTTGTCCAGAGTGATCATTTCCAACTATTATTGACATAATGATCTTTCTCTGCTCTAATTGAACTATTTGTGGAAAGCTTCCTACCATAGACTGGTTCTCTTGGCTCTTGACTCTAGTGTCTCTGGATATTTATGCCAAATTCTCTTTTTATATTCTACAAATGCATGCAATCATTCAATGTCTGTCCCTCTCCCTCTGACTAATTTGCTTAGTATAATACTCTCCATAACCACTCATATATAGGTAAATTTTGTGACTTTATTTTTCATAACAGCTGCATTGTATTCCATTGTGTATCTACTATTTCTTTATCTACTCATCTGTTCTTGGACATTTGGGTTGTTTCCAGATTATAGCTATTGTGAATAGTGCTGCAATGAACATACCAGTGCAGAAGCTTTTCTTGCATTGTATTTTTGGGCTCCTAGAGTATATTCCTAGAAGTAGTATTGCTGGGTCATATGAAAACTCAATTTCTAGTTGGGTTTTTTTTTGAGTAATATCCACATTGTTTTACAAAAAGCTTGGACCAGTAGACATTCTCACCAGCAGTGTTTCACTTCTTTTGACAGACCATTTCTTATCTATAGATCTGTCTAAGCTGAGACCTAAGTTTTGTTTTACCAAGCCAATGACAGCTCATCCTTTTCACCACAGTCTTAAAAACACAGAAGTGTGTCGATTGGAATTCAGTCATACATAAACTGTGAGAGGGCGGAAAAATAGTAAAAAGAAAAGGAGGAGATAAGGGGAGGAGAAGGAGAGGGAAGGAAAGAGAAAGGATGAGTCAGAACGGAGGAGAGGGGAGGAGAAACAGTGGGGAGGAAAAACGGGTGGAAGTGAGGTGAGGTGAAAAAAAACTGCAGGGGAAGGGAGGAGGAGTGTAGAAGAGGAGAAGTGTGGAGGGAAAAGGAGGGGAAGGGAAAAGAAGAGAATGAAAAAGAAGGTAAAATGAAAAGAAAAAGAGACAGGAAGAGTTTAAAAGAAAGGAGAGGGAAGGAGGAAAGGAAAGATAAATAGGAAGGAAGAAGGGACAATAAGAAAGGAGTGATGGAAGTGAAGAAAAAGAGATGCAGGGCTAAGTACTTCACTTTCTTTCTCTTGCAGATTAAGTGCTCCCTTTGGACGTAAGTATGAAACCCCTGACTTCATGTATATGGTTTGCCTCTGACCTTTAATTCAATAAGAAGGAATAAATGTACATAAAAATACATATCTTTCCTCTTACACTAGCAGTCCATGGAGCAAAGGTGGGAGGTATGAATGCATGCTGGGAACAGAGGTAAAGGGAGGACAACACTGGTTTGTGGAGTGGCTCTAATTTATTGTCACTATATCACAATGTACCTTTTAAATATTAATATGAAAGACTTGTAATTCACTTTGATCACAATAAAATTATTTAAAAAATACATATCTCTGTTTCTTCATCTAAATTATAATTTTAAATTGCAGACAGAATAGTGTTTAAAAAGTATAAAAACATTTGTTGTAGGTCAAACTTCTAGAAAATGTGGCTTTCAAGGTGATCACATAAAACAGTGTTTCTAATTGTGGGCCCTCTTTTAACCTTGTTTCTTTTCTGTGTCACAGTCCCTATCCTATCTCTTGATCTCCTTGTCTAATATCATAAGCCCTTATTTATATGAATTTTGCATGTGAATTCTTGGAATATGGGATAATTGGAATAATGGGAGCCCACTAGGTTGAGAAATGCTGGTATAAAAAAATCCATTTGGATTTATGTCCCAAGCATCTTTGATATAAGTACTAGATCTAAAAATGCTGTAATTTCAATGCTACTTTAAGAAGTAATATAGCATTCTTCCAACATACACACCACCACCACCACCAAACTTGGTCACTTTGTGACTAAATCTATCTCAAAGGAAAAGCAGACAACACAGAGTAATGTTATATTTTGTAGTAGATATAGTAGCTACTAATCCATATAGAATTTCAGATTAAGTGGGTTAGTTTTTGCACTCATTGACAACCCAGGGGTATTTTTACAACATAGTTGATTCAAATCTAATCTATTTGTAGAAATGTGTTCTGACAGTGTATTTTCAAATAGAATGGAGAGAGTGAGTCCATTCCATTGTTTTTAAATGGGAAAAGTAAGGATATATATCCAGCTCATCCCAAACCTCAATACATTTACAAATACTAATAAAAGCCTTGGATACTTACATAATAGTACTCCAAGGATCACCACAGAATGAGGACATTTAAAATACCAATTACTGAATTATTGAACATTTAATGAGCTCATTAGTGGGTATGGTTGCATGCAGTACTCAATAATTCTGAACAATATTAGATGTAAAATACATCTTTCTTCTAGTCTGCCACAACTATGTGTTCAATGGCTTCATATAAGCATTAATTCTTTAGTATTAAGGATACTAAGGAATACATAATGCTGCCATCTAAATTAAACCAGGTTGCAGGAAATGGGTAGAAGTGAGAGGAAACAGTGGGAAGAGAAATACATTTGCAAGAATATTTGACAAAATGTAAATCTGGCTTAACATGATAAAGCATTTAGAAACCACATGATCACACTTGTACTAGCAAAGTACATGAATACTAGAGGAAATTTTCCTCATAAGTTTTATTTAATGGCTGTCTTTGGGTGAGGGATAACTAAATTCTTAGATAATTCCCAATGCATTGAAGCCAATCAGACACACTTAAGAATGACCTTTCAACAGTGGATTGTTCTCTTGTTAGTATCAGGACTGAATATAGTTCTTCTTCCTACTTGTGACCCCTTTAAGTATAAAAGTAGAATGTAGACTTGAGAAATAAAACAAGTAATGTGATTCAAATAATTTAGTAAAATAAACTTTCCTTCTTAGTTTCATTAATTCTAAGTCCTCTTAGATTCCCTTTTTCCCAGTATGAAATGCTAATTTTTTTTGTTTTCACTTACATAAAAGCAATCTATTTACTCAGCCTGGGTGTTTCAGGTACCTGTCTTTGAAAGTAGGTCTGTTGTAGCTTATATTTTTAATCTTTTAACTTAAAAAAAAACTAGGACTATTTATAACATTTTAGGAGAGTTAAAAAATTTAATTGTGTATATATAAAATGCTTTATTGAAGCTGGAGTGATAGCAAAGTAGGTAGGGTATTTGCCTTGCATGTGGCCAACTGGGGTTCCATCCTAGACATCCATATGGTATCCCAAGCATGCTAGGAGTGATTTCTGAGGGCAGAGTCAGAAATAACCTCTGAGCGCTACCCAGGGTGACCCAAAAACAACAACAAAAAGATTTTTTGAGAGCATGGAGATGGTTCATTTTCAAAAGTACCCAAATCCCCATTATCATCAGAAGGCCTAACACCTATATTTCACACCCAATATCTTCCAGTATAGAAAAAACTCAGATCCATAACTAATATCAAAAAGATACTATATCTCTTTGGGACTGAGTTATAGCACAAAGGGAAGGGCATTTGCCTTATACACAGCCAGCCCTGGTTTGAACCCCAGCATCCCATAAGGTCCCCCAACTATTGCCCAGAATGACTCCTGAGCATAGAGCCAGGAATATATATGATGCCTCTCAAAACAGACCCAGTTAGACTGGTTCTGACAGACAACTTCTTGGAACTGATGATATCAATTAACCCAAGTTTCATGCCCTAATCATAAAGTGAGAAAGATCACCGAGAGGACAAACATTTCTAAAACTGAAGGCTGAAGGCTGAGTCTTTAGGCAGAAAAGAGGGAATATGCCCCCCCACCAATCATACCTGGCAGCCCCTGGTACAGAAATGACTCAGCTTTACAAAGAAAACCCAAAACAATAAGGCATCAAAACATTACAGCTCCATAGCACCAAATCATACAGCTTAATATAGCATATGCTGCCATAAGATACCTCAAATTGCATAATAACTGACAGCCTCATATGAGTAGAACAGATTAGATAGAAAGTGGAATAGAAAATTACCAAACTGGGCCCGAAGAGATAGCACAGCGGCGTTTGCCTTGCAAGCGGCCTATCCAGGACCAAAGTTGGTTGGTTCGAATCCTGGTGTCCCATATGGTCCCCCATGCCTGCCAGGAGCTATTTCTGAGCAGACAACCAGGAGTAACCACTGAGCACCGCCGGGTGTGGCCCAAAAACCAAAAAAAAAAAAAAAAAAAAGAAGAAAATTACCAAACTCAATGAGTCAGGACTCTGCTCCTAGCCTCTGTCAGTGCGTGGTCTGTGTGGTTCTCAAAATAAATTTCAATCGTGGTTTTGGCGAGATTTGGTTCAGTTGAAAAAATTGGTTGTCGACCACTGAATACCATACATGATCCTGAAGGCTCTGTACTTTGGGAACCCTAAACTGCAACACATGTGTGGTGGCTGTTACAATTTAGCTAGGATTATGTAATCTCTGAGACTGGATAGTTTAAACCTCAGCTTCACCATTACCACCAGAAAATGCACAAACATTGCAACTAAAGAGATGAACCCCTAGTGGGCATGTATGCAAACACAAGTATAAAGTGAGACATCCTGCTAGCAAGGCAGTTCAATATGGAAGCAGAGCAACCAAGACATTTTAGAAGAGGTGGGTTATTTTTCTCCTATGTTTAGGTGAAATTAAGCATTTGTTATCATAACTTAGAATTTCTTGTAACGATAAGAGCCAACAATGATGATGATGATGATTGTTAACACAGGCTACAAATCCCTCCCAATATTTCTATTTCATCTCAGGTTATCATATTCCAAGGTATAAAGTCTACCAATATGTAAAGTATGAATATAATAAAGATTATGTATATAATTTGTGGCCTCCTAATCATTATTTGCCAAATATTCTTTCTCTCTCTAACTCCCATATGATATGAAAAGTTGTATCTATTTCAACTCTATAAATGACTATGGGATGTTTTAGTCCAGGAGATGTTAGCTGAGGCTAGTATAATTAGGCATGTCTTTGAACTTCAACCTTCACCATAAGAACAACAAGTCCTAGTTTCAGAACTAGTTTCAGAAGATCAAAAGCCAGAGGTCAGACTTGAATGGAGACTATGAAATAAAATCAAGGTCAGCAAGCCTTAAGCACTCAACTGAGCATCCAGGAAATTGAGAAGAAAGCTGTGAAGGCAAATGTGATTAACATAACATTTTCAAAGTCTGCATTGATTGTAATAATAAAATGCATCATGCTGTTTACTAGCTTAACTATGATTCATTTTATGAATAAAGCTTATTGACTCTGGATAGTCTTATAGCCTAAACTAACTAGAATTCTGATTATTGTCTTGGACCTTTCCTTTTAAAATGAGAAGTATTTCACAGAGGTGATTGTCGGCACATTTATTATTGGTTCATGGTAGTGATGATAGATTCATTGCATTCCGATGGTATTGGCAGAAAATATTTGTTTTAAAGCCAACTCATAAGAGTACTAGAAGTAGGGGCCAGAGCGATAGTGCAGTGGTCAGGGATTTGCCTTGCACGTGGCTGACTCAGGATGAACCCTGGTTCGATCTCCTGGTGTCCCATATTGTCCCCCAAGCCAGTAGCAGTGAAAGTCTACCTCTCCCCCACATTTCAGAAGACTCCGTTCTGGACATGCATAAAATAAGAATGCTCTCAGAGCAACATCCTATCCTGGGACCTGCACCCACGGCGAGGTATCCACTTCTTAGCATTTATACATCAGGAGTGGAAGATCTTGTGGAAACCAAACAAATCTCATAATTCAAATTTTAGGGGAGGACATCCCCGGAGAGACTGTTTGATTCACAAACCCTCCATCCACAGTTTAAGTAAAATCCCAGTATGATCCACAAACAATCTGGGTATTCATTCTTGCTGGTGATCCTGTCAGAGGAGCATCTGGAAAATCTGCATTCTTCCCTGGTCCAGGGAGCTGAGTCGGCCGAATCTACAAGGGATCCTGCTCCTAAGGCTGTGACTTCTCATCAGGAGAAGCAAGAAGGTACCTACATCTTGAATCCTGCAATTTAAACAGCTGTTGGGGTGACGAGAACAACATAGGGCTCGAAAATCCAATTGCCTACAGAGATGGGCTCTGAGAATTGTTGCCTTTCCTGCACTGGGTCAGACAGAAATGCCTCCTACAACTGGTGCTAATTATTTTTCCCTGAACATTACCAAGGGAAGCCAGAATCTTTGCTCCTATTTTCTATCCACCATCCATCCCCTTTAAGTATTAGTGTCCAGTTCATTCTTTCCTCTTGGGTAGATAAGCATAGTGTAATCTCCAATTGATGTCAATGGCCTTAGTTAGTTGAGTTCTCATGGCCCCTCTTACTACCTTTGCAGCTTTCTGCTGACCTTCCTATTTCATATTTTTCCTAGAGATTTCACCACCTTAGAAGTCATTAAAGGGGAGTGTTAGCAAAGGTCTATCATCTATAACTTTTTCAGACTGGCAAAAAACTGTAGGCTCTATCTATAAGGAGAGGTGAAATCTCATGCTACCTCAGCTCTTTTGCAGTTGCCAACATCTGAAAATCTGAAAAAGATCAGATCATTTACACAGAGGAATATTATTTAAAATGATCAGGCCCTGGAGTAACTGATCTTCTCTATCCTTGGAAGGACAGAGCAGTAAAATATACTCCCTCTGGAATGTTGACAGAAATTAAAGCAACAGAAACCAAAGCATCATAGCATTATACCTGTTTCCTGAGTATTTTTGGCATCTGTGTGAGGTCAAGGTTTCTGCAGGATATACTTTCTATTGTTACTGCTGTTTCAGAGATTCTAGCCCCAGGAATTCCACTTTCAGTAACAGCACCTAAAATAGAGTCCTGAGTTACTTCTCCTACAGTCCTGTACAGTGTAAGTCCTTCCTGGTAAAGTTCTGGCTCCCACTATCCCAGTCAGACTAGTGAAAGTATATACAGTTTTTAATTTCTTCATGGCAGTCTATTACAACCAGTAAGTACACTTTCATAGGAGTTACCCAAAAGGAGTAGGCTTTAAGTTAAGCTTGTTAGAATGCATTTAATTGAGTCAGCTACAAAAAATAGTTTTTCTCTCTACCGTCACATTGAATCTTGCCAGATGGAGAAATAAACTTGGCTTGTTCTTTTGCATAAACCAGCAAAACTGAAGAAATCTATATTTGGGGAACCCAGAGAATTTCTGGAGATTGGTCATGAACAGAACAGGGTTTTTTTATTTATCAAGAAAGGCATTAATATTTTACCTGTCACATCAAGGTTACCCATGCTTGGCTGATGTAAAGATGTGAAGGTCCGATGATGAGTTGAAGGTAGTCTTGACTTCTCATCCTCAGTATGAGTTTCCTGGAAGATACCTGTCCCATCCCTCTGCAGGGTTAGGAAAAATTCTGATCTCCACAAGTTTTCTCAATGCTGAGAGCAGGGCCCAGGCTGTGGCCATTCAGTACCGATCTATACATTTCTAGACGATTTCTGATTTCACTAGGTCAATTCACCTCTCTGGTTTCCCTAAGGTTAACAGAGTACTTGTAATAGTACTGGACCTGCTGGTCACTTAACCCACCTCCTTTCAACTATGTTTTCCTGTAAGAGGGCTCTGAGGTCCCCTATATGACCTTTAAGATTTCCTCTCTGCATGAGGAGTAATCTCCACTATATATAGAAAAATTTCCTGCCTATATTTATGCAAACCAGCATAATACTATGAAGCATCAAGAATACTCAAGTTGCCAAGAATAGAGAAAAGGCAATGTTTCTTAATTTACAGAACACACAGAAAAACCATTATGCATATAATTTTGAATCCCATTTGGAAATCCTTAATTTCCTATAATTTCTAAAAGTCCAATTTTCTAAGAGCACTATAACAATAGTCTAGAGCACCTAATCTCACTTTTCAATGAATTATTTATACAAAAGCATTAGGTCATTTCTAGTTTAGACACATACTAATAATCCAGTTTGATCATACATTTCTTTTCTTCAGTCTAATATGCATCCAACTGATTACACAGAATTCACTTTTATTCTCATTCATAACTCCATCCATTATCTTTCTTACATAAAACACACCTCTACACTCCTTTCTCTAACCTTCTCTTCTCTCTTTGTCCTCTGACAGGTTATCTTGCTGCCCTTGCTGCCACAGTCAAACATGTGCATTCAGCTCGAAGCACTGGAGAGGGTCATTCTTGGCTCTGGGCTCCAGCCTCTTTCTATGTTTTTTTCTTATATCCTCCTCCTCATTCTCCCCCAAAGCATGCCAACTTCCCAAGTTAGTAGCCTAGAACTCAGGACTAAGACAGCTGAGGGAAATTTGAAACTGCCCACTGTTGATTTGGAAGCAAATTGCTAAACATTCGTACCCCTTACACCTTTATGACACTTAGTAATGACCATTAAACCAGTTCTATAGATTCCCCATCTTTTACACAATTGATATTCACAATCCAAGTATCAATGATTTCTTTACATTTAAAGCTATCTTAAGCCCAACATTAAGCTTAACGTGGCAAAAGTGACATGGAATATCTTAACAATATCATACATTCACAAAATTAACAATATTGTCTAAACAGGCTAATCATAATAAATAGCAACATTTCTGTCCAATTCTTCTTTCTTAGAAGCCTTTTAAGTTAAAGTTCCTCCAGTTGAAAGTTAAAATGGCCATTTTTTTTTTAGTTATGTATCTATCACCAATGTACTTGTTAACATACAGACAATAAGTATAGGGGGAGGGGGTTAGGACTCTAGCCAGCTTGGATTAGGTTTTAAAACAGCCATTTTTGTTTGTTTGTTTGTTTGTTTGTTTGTTCAATCTCTCCTGCCAATTGCCACCAATGGAAGAGGCCAAGCTGGTTCTATTCACCCAGCTCCTAGGAAATTCCTTCCTTGATTTTACCCTCCCCATCTCTATATGCACATGCATATTGGACAATTGAGACTGTCCAATGTTTATTGGCCCTCCCAGTTGCTAGAAAGACAGGCACAAGATTCAAAGACAGGCACACAACACACAAATTTTGCTGTACTCAAACCAAATTCCACCCCCAGGGGTGTGGCAGTCTCCCTAGAATTTCTTTCCATTTTCTGACCAAACAAGACAGTTATATAGAGAATGCACAGCATGATGAACACAATGACAGAGAGACTGAGTTAATGGAACAACAAAGGGACTCAAACCCATGTATCACCCTAAGCAGTGATGGTAGTGCACCTCCAAGTGGGACTAGAACCTATGAGGCACCCAATGGGATTCAAACCCATGTCAGTGTATCTCTAGAGGATGATGGCAATCAAACCCACCTTCCCTGGTGGGAGGGGTGGGGTGTCCAGGCAAAACCTCTGGCATCATGTTTCTCCCCACCTGCTAGAGCTCCATTCATTATAGACCTTCACCTACCTTCAAGGGGTACCGTTGTATGTTCAAGGGACCTAGGAAGCTTTGTTGGTAACTGAGTCATCGCTGTTCAATCTGGATGAGCCCCAAATGTTTGGGTCCAGAGTTGAAGGATGAGACCAGTAACGCAAAACAAAACTTTATTCCATCAGCCACAAGCCCATCTCCTAGAGGAGATAACCTTCCCCAAGTCACAATACAATTTATACAGGAGGGGAATGAGGAGATTCTAGTTTCTGATAATCTTTAAAATGATTGTCTGCTCTCTAGGGTATCTTTCTACCCTTTCTACTGCTTCTTTGTGTCCTTTCCAGATAGGTTACGTGGTATGGCCACTTATTTGGGGGTCGTGTTATTAGAAATTTAGGCTTTAGAAAGAGAAATCTAAGGTGTTTACAACATGTGATCGTTTTACAAAATGGCACCCTTCTTTGTTCAGAACCTAGGGCCCTATAGCACTTGATTTCACTAGCTTTCCTGAATGATTTTGAAAATAGTCACTGAGTTCTTGAAGCCCTTCAAAGCAACAACTCACAACCCTCATTGTGTTGCGATTGGAAATTATTAGTATGGCCTTCTTTATTTTAATCATGTTTAACTCTATTTTATTAAGCAATACTCTTAAAGAAAATTAGTATAAATATAAGTACCAATAGTTGGTTTTATTTTGGCCCTACTATGTCAGGAAGATATGGACACTCTTAGTGTTTATGTTTTTATAGGTTCTCTTTCAATATTAGCCTACTTTTTGATAATTCAATTTTTATACTTATAAATGAGAATCAAATTACAATGGTAAACATCTCTAGAAGATGTTTCCTAATGAATTGTTTTACTTCATCAACAATCACTTCTCCAAAGTAAAAATTCATATTTCATAATAGGATTATTTAAATCTGGAAATTCATATATGGTTCTAATGCACATACCTTGTCACATGGTTCTTTTTTGGAGGTGGATTGGGTCCCACCCTGCAGCGCTCATAAAGCCTGAGCTCAGACATCACTCCTGGCAGGCTCCAGGGACCATATGGGATGCTGCGGATCAAACCCAGGTCTGTCCCAGGTTGGCTTTATGAAAGGGAAATGCCCTACCACTGTGCCATCTCTCTGGCCCCATACCTGGTTGTTATATAAAGTCTCATAGACAAGTAAATTCAGTCTGAAAATCCAATCTCATCTTCCAAGTGTCCAAGGATCTATAAGTAGATTCTTTTTTTTTTTATTTAAACACCTTGATTACATACATGATTGTGTTTGGGTTTCAGTCATGTAAAGAACACCAGCCATCACCAGTGCAACATTCCCATCACCAATGTCCCAAGTCTTCCTCCTCCCCACCCGACCCCCGCCTGTACTCTAAACAGGCTCTCCATTTCCCTCATACATTCTCATTATTAGGACAGTTCAAAATGTAGTTATTTCTCTAACTAAACTCATCACTCTTTATGGTGAGCTTCCTGAGGTGAGCTATAACTTCCAGCTCTTTTCTCTTTTGTGTCTGAAAATTATTATTGCAAGAATGTCTTTCATTTTTCTTAAAACCCATAGAGGAGTGAGACCATTCTGCATTTTTCTCTCTCTCTCTGACTTATTTCACTCAGCATAATAGATTCCGTGTACATCCATGTATAGGAAAATTTCATGACTTCATCTCTCCTGACAGCTGCATAATATTCCATTGTGTATACGTACCACAGTTTCTTTAGCCATTCGTCTGTTGAAGGGCATCTTGGTTGTTTCCAGAGTCTTGCTATGGTAAATAGTGCTGCAATGAATATAGGTGTAAGGAAGGGGTTTTTGTATTGTATTTTTGTGTTCCTAGGGTATTTTCCTAGGAGTGCTATAGCTGGATCGTATAAAAGTAGATTCTTTTTTACAAAGAAAACAAATAAGAGGCAAAATAGAAATTGAAACCATTTTCACATTTGCAGTGAATCCTCATTTTAGTTAAAGTAAAAAAGTAAAATGTATTTTACTCCATTTTTTTGTTTAATCTATTCAAACATGTCAATCATATCTTTGAAAAAAACTAACAAAAAGTTTATTTGGCACAAAAATTTCATTTGGTTTTTGGTTTAGTGTTTTTGCTTTGGGGTGTGTGTGTGTGTGTGTGTGTGTGTGTGTGTGTGTGCTTCCTGTCTTTTATTTCTTACACTTTTATCTCATAGCCTCTTGCTGTTGATCACCATTACATTCAAATCATAAGTCCCAGCATAACAAGTGCCAGATGAATCTATTGTTCAGCAAGCCACATTTTGTGATTAAAATGAGCTACAATTTTGCTATTGTAGTAGACAATATGCCCTTTCAGAAACCTTGATATTTTTTTAATTATATTTGTAACACCTCCTTCCATATAAAACCCTACCTTACTGCTTAGGTATACATTTGCTTCTGACTGCCAGCACTTGCAGCAATATTTCAAAAAACTTTCCTTTTTAAATTTTTTTTTAATTTAAACACCAGGGTTACAAGGTTGTTTATAATAGTTTTCTTTTACCATATATAAAGTTGTTCATGATTGAATTACAATCATACAATGTATAACAACCTTCACCAGTGTGCATTTCCCATCACCAGTTCAACAATTTCCCTCTCACCCTACCTGATGCCCTCTTTCTTCTCAACCATTCCCTATTCCCTTCCTCTCTTACTGTCCCTCTCCCTCCCTTTCTCTTGCACTTTCTCTCTAGCTCTCTTGCTCTCACTCTCTCCCTTCTCTCTTTTGTTACATTGTGGTTTGTGCCATGGATGTCCTTTCTATATTAGATCTTCTCTAACTTTAACTACACTGTCTGCTCTTTGTGGCAAGTTACCTACCATGGTTTGGTCCTACTGATTTTCATCTCTGTTGTTTCAGGACATCATCCCCACACTCAGAAAACTTTTCTTAAACTCTGTGCCTCTATCTAGAGTGGCAGATTACCTGAGAGTTTACTTATCCTTAGGGAATGAAGGGTGGGGAAGAAGACTCTAGAAATGACTGAGAGAATAAAATAATTGCTGCAGGCCTGTGTGAGGGACTGGGGCTGGGGGTGACAATTAGCTTTTTGCTTAATAATAGAACAAAATATGATTTAAAGAAGTTGCTTTGTTACCAGCCATTAAGTAGCCTAGAAGCAAAAAGGCTGGAACCTTGTTGAAATGCAAAAGAAGATGAACTCCATGGAGATGCAGAAACTGAAATAAGAAGCTCTTAAACAAATATGTGGCAGTGAAAAGAATATAGTAGAAAGACCCTCAAGAATTTCAAGACCTTTGATATCTTGACAACCTACATAGAAAGCCCCAGGCAGAGCATCTTGGAAAAAGCCCTATGAAAAGGATCTTATAAGGCAAAGAGCTCACATTCCCCATACTGAGAGCCGCCTGATATCAACCAGAGTGCTTAGTTCCTTTCTTTTACTTTATAGTGGAATTCACCCTTGACTCTCTCTTTATATTTTTTCTTGGACACATAACTCAATCTCCTTCATATTTCTTAATAAAACTATTTTACTTCACTATTCCTCTCCTAAAATTCTTTTCTGGGAGGAAAATCAATGAAGTTAGATACCTGGGCAGAGGTTAGGATTGATTTTCTTTTTCCTGCAAAAAAGCACTCCAGTCTGAGGCCATAGCTTTCTGAGAACTTAGGTGTTGGGGATCAGTTTCTGTGCAGTGTAGATTAAGTGGACTTCAGGCTGCCCTGTGTGGCTGGTGGGATGGGATTCAAGTGATATTGTTGGAGGTTCCTCAGATGACTTATGTGAAGTGGGGAGGAGAGATGGTAGCCCCAAGATGGGGTTCTACCACTTTCTCTCTCCATATATCTGCCACCTGGGTAGATCTAGAACTGATTATATCTGCAGTGACACCCTGCATAGCATAGACCCCAATTCTCACTTGTCCCACTACTCCCCAACCATCAAGGTGCACCTAACATCCACTGCATGGCACTTAATCTCCACCACCCAAGAGATATTTTTGGGGGGGAGCATGGACTCAGGCTGAAGCAAAGAATTGAACTTTGCAAAAAAAAGAATGTCAGTCCTAGATCATGCCAAGCCTTTTAGGTACAATGCCTTTACTCACAGAAAACAATTTCAGGAGGGGACCTGCAGTGAGTGCAGAAACTGTATAAAAACTAATTTTATTAGGAGATGCTGAGGAAGGGGAAGGAGAGGATAAGAAGCCCTGATACATACCTTGGTGTGTTAAAATATGAAAATACACATCTAATGAAATCAACAAGTACATGCAGACACCACAAGCCTGGGCTGGCAACATACATGCACCCTTCATTTGTTCCAAGTTGACTTTTATAGGTTTCTCTCAAGAAGGGTTATTCAATAAGAGTCCTGGTATTAGGATTGTTGCCAGGGTGGAGTTGATGGGTTTCTTTGCTATTCCTTTCCTGGCCTTTGTTCCTGCCTGTACTTCTTTGAGTAGAGAGTCCTTTCTTCTCTGAGCTGTTGTAGTGCCAGGTGAGATGTCTATCAATGATGAAGCAAATCCTTCAAATCCTCTCTTAGTTTTATTACATCTCAAGAACTCATTGTCACTGGTGACCCTTCCCTACCTGCCTGTCAGGCTGTCTGACTGCCTGCTTCACTATCATCTCTGCCATACAGAGTCTGTGGAAAACTTTACCAGTTCTAAGTTTCCCAGTCATTTCTCAGAGGAAAACTAAATGAGTCAAGCAGGAAGGCTGTAACACTAAACATGAGCCTATTACCACCTTTGATCCCCACTTCTCTCACTGATGGATTTGAGAAACCCTAGGAGACCTACTTCTTTGGGTAATCACCCAAATCACCAACAATTTCATAAGCCATTTGAAGACCAGACTATATTATAGTCAATATCCAACCCCCTTATCTCCTGTCAGGCAAGTCTGAGACATAACCTTTTTTTCTCTGAAATTTTCTTTTGTCAGTCATTCATCAGAGTACACACACTATCTTGGCTTTTTCCCCTACCTGCCTGACTTCTCAACACAGTTAATGGTTTTTCTCTATCTGAACCTTTCATTGATTATTCACATTTATATGATTCCTTCTATCAGTATTTGCTTCAAGGAAACTGTGATTGCTAAATACTGATTTTTAATATCATAAATTATCCAGTAATAAATAAGCAATTAATTTATTATTAAGATAACTATACTCACAAAAAGAGTTGAGTTGAACTGCATAAACAAATAAAGAAAATTTCTAAATATTACTCTATAGTGACTAACAAATACACTGCTAAATTGTAAATTTAGAGAAATAAATATACTATGATAGTTTTTAATTTAAAGAATGGGGTAGAAATAAAAGGTATGTATATAATTATGATCTGATGCCCCACACACATACTAAAAGAAAACATTTATAAATGTTTGTAAACATTTTATATAATAAAATTTGTATATAAATTTGTATAAAGTATATAAACAAATGTATATAAATGTTTATAGACATTTATAAATTGAAATCCTAACTCCTAATGTGACTATAGGGTTTGTGAGAAAAGGTAGTAGAATTAATTGAGAGCTTAAGGATAGGTCCTAATTTTATAGACCTTCACTTTAATAACAGAGGCTCTCTAAGATACAGATTACTAATAGAAGACATCATATAGTGTTAAGGTCTGTAACTCAGGATCTGCCACCCAAAACACCATCAGGGAGATAGGAAATGTTATAAATGCAAGGGAGTTTATTCCAACATGTTGGGGTCCAACATGTCCAAAGAAATGAGGCCCCCCAGAATGGCTTACATGGTAATTTTAAAGGATTCCAAAGCTCAGCTTAGGCAATCCCTGCTTCTGAGTATTGATCTTTTTTTTTTTTTTAATTTTTATTGTGACCAAAGTGCATTACATTTCACTGCATCATTTATGGTACATAGTGACAATGAATGAGGGGCATTCCCACCACCAGTGCTGTCCTCTGCCCCTGTTCCCAGTATGCATCCCATATCTCCTTCCTTTACCCCCCAGAATGCTAGTGCAACTGGTCTCCACTTTACAGCTTGTTGTAGATTGAGCATCCATTCCACCGTCATTGGAGATAAAAAGGATAAGAAAAAGGGGAGAAAAAAAATTGGTGGCAACTACCAAAAAAAAAAAAAAGAAAGAAAGAAAGAAGAGAGAGAACAAAAAAAGAAAAGAAAAATGGAAGAAAAAATGGACCCGGCAAATAAAAATAAAAATAAATCTCTAAATAATAACTACAAGTGTGAAAAAGAAAGAGAAAAGTGAAAGAAAAAAGAGAAGAAAATAAAGTCAAAAACTAACAAATCGAAACAAAACAAGAAAAAGTATGGGTGCTGGAGTGGTAGGGTTTGGCGTTCCCCCCCCTTCCCCCCCCCCCCCCCGCATAGGCACAGTAAGCATTGGGGAAGAAAGGGAATTCCCGTGACCTAAGAGATTCAGGGTTTCTCCATCCTTGAAGCATACCATCATGGGATCAACCCCTGGCTCCATATGTACTCATTACCCCATCTCAAAGGCTTTTTTGTGATGCCAGGAAAGTTTCCTCTCGGTTATGTGTGAGAAAATCAAGCCACTGTAGCTAGCGATCTTGGTATTTGCGCAGGTTATAGGTCAGGGTCTAGGATACAGTCTCTAGGCCATTGTTGTGGTGTTCAGACTTCTGGAACACTTGCTCCCTGTTTTCGTTCAGTCCATAAGCTGAAGCCTAGGATATTATGGATCCAAAGGTTCTGCTCAGTCTCTGTTGTCCAAATTGGACCTCTGCAATAAGACATCTTGTTGTTGTTGTTGTTGTTTATATGTCCTGGGCTACAGCCTAGGATGGGGTTTTCTTATTAGTCCCAAGGTAGGCTCTGTTTAGTCACAGTTGTCAAAGTCAGTTTTCTGTTGTTGGTGCTCTTATTTTTCACAGTTCAAAGGATGATATCTCTTCTGATTTCCATTTAGTGTTAGGTGATGTGATAGGACAGCCTGGTCTTAGGTCAAGTTTTCCTTTCCTCATTGTTATATCAAAACTGGCACAAGTTGGTGCCAGAGCAGTGTTATAAATCTCCCAATGGAGCTTAGTTCCTGGTGATGTTGCACGGAGCTGTATCATTTCTACATCTGGGATCTGGGGTTTGGGATTAGACTAACACTGTCCAATCTCTGGGGACTGTTGTATCCACATGACACATGTTCAGGATGGGAGGCACCCTTCTGCTATAAAAAGTGAGTTCTTATCCCTAGAATATAAGATCATGTTTCTGTGTCTATGGTTTCCCCCTTTTTTTTACTGTGCCCATACAAAAATGTATGGTGTCATACTGTGTTGCTGGTGCTATTCTGGGTAAGGATTACAGGCTGCACACACAGTCTCTGTCGTCTGGTTTTGTTCTGAGCTATTATCCCAGTCAAGGCTTTTTGTACCAAGCAGCACAAAAATGGTAAGGATAGAGAAAAACTGTATATATTAAAATAGAACAAATAAATAAAACTGAGTTCAAAAGAAAAGGTATTCAAATAAAACAAGTGGTAGAGGAGGCTACCTGTATATTTAGGAACACACATTTTAAGATGTATTGTTGTACAGGTATTGAGCTTCCATAGGCAATATAAGACTCCCAATTAGGTCTTTTGATATATTCTTGTGGGAGTAAAAGCCAAGGTACTTTTCGATTCATAGGCCTTGGAATTGAGTTTGAGAGATGCTTTGCTGCATTATGAGACCATATAGTGTCTATGAGCTGGGGGTTTTGCTGAGGCTGATTCCTGTATCGTGCAACAGTCCACTATTTGGTGGGGGTGAGAGGGGCCTCAAGCATGAGTCAGCATATAATGATGAGTGAAATGAATCAAAGGAAGAGGAATAGACATAGAGTATTCACACTCATTTGTGATATATAAAAAAGGGAGTATTGTGGCATCTTGTCACAAAGAGCAAGAAGAGAATGTTATGACAATGATAGTTGAAAAAGATCAGTCTAGACAATAATTGGATGCTGAAAGGAGGTATAATGATATACACGATGCTCCTTCAGTAACAAAATTGCAAACCACAGTATCTAAAAGGGAAAAAATGAATACACAGAGAGTGATAGAAAGAGAAAAAGGGGGCCAGAGCAGTGGCACAGCGATAGGACTTTGCCTTGCACACAGCTGACACAAGACAGACTGCGGTCTGATCCCATGTCCCATATGATCTTCCAAACCAGGAACGATTTCTGAGCGATAGCCAGGAGTAACCCCTGAGCATCACCAAATGTGGCCCAAAAAACAAACAAAAACAAACAAAAAAAAAGAGTGAGAGGAAAAAGTCTGCCATAGAGCAGGGCGAGGGGAGGGTCAGGAGAGGGCAAGTAGGAGGGCCAAAGGGAAAATGGGACATTGATGGCAGGAAATGAGCACTTGTGAAGGAATGGATTGGACATCAAATGATTAAATCAATCATGAATAACTTTGTAACTATATCTCATGGTGATTTAATAAAAAAATTAAAAATAATTAAAATAAACATTTTAAGTGAAAATACCAAAATATATAAATAAGAAGTAAGTTCGTTGGTTTGAAACATTGTGTAATTGTATATGGATCCTAATTAAAACAAAGAATTTTATAAGCCAGGATACAGTATATTGGTAAGACAGCATACTAGGCAGTGAGTAATTGCTCCTGTGCACTGCACAGCTTCCAAATTTCTAGCTAGACATAGTCTAGCCTCCATAGTCCTGAAAGGAACCAATCATCTCTAAGTGTCATCTTATAAGTCTCAAAGAAAAGCTGGATCAACCTTCTTGCTTTCTGGAAACACATCTTTAGGCCTAATCATTGAACCAACAGCAAGATTGGCTGAGTTTCCAAAGGAGTGGCTGCCAGATGTTCAAAGAACCTCTGGGAAGGCACCACACAACATTTTTTTGAGAAATAATATTTAGTCAATATTAGTTCTTATTAAGGGCTTACAATGTAATGATTTGGTGTTATAATAAGATTAATTATATTTTTGGAGGCTTTATTTTGCATTTTTCATTGTGGGAGCTCCACTTGGTGGTGTCCAGGCTGAGTATATAGTGCAGAAGTCTGAGTCCAAGATTTTGCACATGTCAGGCATATCATGCATACTCAACCACTGGAGCCATATCCCTAGACCTGAATATATTACTGAAATAGGGACTTCCAGAGAAATAATTAGAAGTTCGTGCTGAGTTAAGTATAGAAAATAAGACATAATCTCTAAGATTTGGATTGAAATAGCTATGTGATGATGATAGTAAGAAATGAGCAGGGTTTAGATGAAACAAGATTAGACAGCTTGATTATTGTTGAAATCTAGTTCACTAAAGTGTTCTCTCTAATTTCATACATGTTGAAAAATTTGTGGAGAATAAAGTTTAGAATCAAGTTTTTAAGATAAGTATTTGAAAGTACTACTCATAATATATTCCTAAGAGAATCATTCCTTTAAAGAACAGCCATAGACCTGCTGAGCTACAGATCATTTTTCTCTCCACTTTGAAAGAAAGCTATTGAAGCCTAAGCTCCAAACACATGATTGCCCTCCCACAGACTACAAAAATAGTTCAAAACCTTCATATTTCAAGGCTTTTTTTACATAATTGTGGTAAATTAAGGCTTACAGTAGTCACCCCTTATCTGCAGGAGATATGTTTATTCTAAGACCCCTCATCAAGGTCGAAGAGTACAGATAGTACTCACCCTTATTTATTCTGTTTGTATCATAGTACACACTATTAGAAAGTTTCATTTGTAAGTTAGGTAAAATAGGATTAATAAAAATTATAATAATTACAGTAATATATTGTAACATATAATATTCTGGTATATGAATCTCTTACATTATCTCATTGTAGGTAATTATTTCATCAAACCTTAGATGTTCATGAGTAACAAGAATCATGGAAGTAAAGCTACATGTAGTATTTGTAGTAAAACTGCAAATAACCAAGGCTATTGTACTTCCATACTGATAAACTTCTTCTATTACTAACTTTAAAAATCCCTGAGAAAACCTATTTTTTAAATTACAATGCATCATATATTATATCCTATGTGATATGCTATATATTATGTTCTATATTGTATTTGAAATACAAAAATAACAGAAAACTAAGTCAAGGTCAGATTTAAGCCTTCTCTGCTAAGCTATTGACATCAGAGTAAAATAAGTTATTTATTAAAAGAGATGTAACAATATAAAATGTAAAGCTTTCCTTATTGTTTCTATAATCTTCTATCCTAAGCCTCCTTACCCTCAAAGGCCTCATTCATTCTTAGGACAATAGAATCCTAAATAAGACCCTACCAAAACATTCACCCTGAACCATGATATCGTCTATGAAAACAAACAAATTCTACCAAAGGCCACAATACCATCATGGCACTGACTAACAGTTCTTATGTTCCCCTGACAACCTGGCAACATCAACAGTTTGCTTTTTAGGCAGGATTCTCTGAAATGCTAACTGATGGTGAGACAGAACCAGAAGACACTACACAGCATAGTACTTCAACATAGCTCCTATACAGAAACCAGGATCTATAACTGCGGCTACCCAACAGCAACAACTGCGGTGGTGAAGAACTGACCACCAAGAATGACTATGGGGTTGGGCAACCTAGTATGCCTGGAGCCTTGAGTTGGTCTTTTTGGGGGAGGTGCACACACCCGTTTGATGCTCAAGAGTTACTCCTGGCTAAGCGCTCAGAAATTGCCCCTGGCTTGGACCTTATGGGACACTAGGGATGGAACCGCGATCCTTCCTTGGCTAACGCTGGCAAGGCAGACACCTTACCTCTAGCGCCACCTCTCCGGCTCCGTTGGGTTTGTCTTATGCCAAAATACCTCGGGGGTAAGATATTCCTAATTTTTTAGACCAAAGGTCTTTCCTTTCAATTCCTTCCATATTCTGCTGTGCCTATGCAAAGGACACCTGCCACACACACATTTTTTTAGTATATCTCCCATCTCTAAAGGAAAAAAAAAGGGGGGGGAGTGTACTAAACCTTCAGATATTGTATTAACGACTTTATTGGTGATTCAATAATTTTCACGAATATAACTGCTAATGAACTCTCTCCCCTTCTTTTTCATCTTTATTTTTAATTCTCTATTTTCTTTTTTTTTAATAGTAATTAAGTTTATTTCGATTTATGTGTACATACTAAAACATAACCCCAACTAAAGTTTTCAGCAGTGTTAAAGCTTCCAAATTACACTGCTCAGAAATTTTAAGTGGTGAAGTTCATGATAAATAAATTATAGCTAAGTAAGAATTCAAACTTTAAAACAATCACAAATTCTTTTTTTTATTTTTTTATTTTATAATAGCTTATTTTTATTGAGGATCAGAAGTTAATATACGGTTAACATTATTTCTGCACACATCTTTCCAACAATACCCCCATGGCCTGAGCACTTCTTACCTTCACAGTAGCCCAAGGGCCCCTTTCATAATAGTTCAATCCAGGGCCTATTTTAGTAACATAGGATTGAAACATAAACCAATCAGATTTGTATAAGTACAACAATTTTAACCAATGGGAGCATAAACACACTTTGATGGCGGGAAGGATAAAGAGGAACCTGGCAGGATGGGGGGAGGGGAAGCAAATTCTTAAATAGCTAATTGATATTTACGCAAATACAATTATTTGTTTAGCCTATTTTCCATTTAGATCTATCTTTTGTGCAAGCAATAAGGATCATAATTTAAACTTTACAAAAACATATCTATAACTACATGCTTGAGAGCAGTTACAAAAACAGGTTCCATGGAAAGGTTAAGGCATCTGGTTAAGCCAGATTCTTTGTGCTGAGCTAAATTTATTTGCAGAGTTTTCTGTTGGTTCGGGGCTATGCAAACTTGAATCAGGCAGGCGGTGGAAAATTCATTCAGAGTTCCTTTGATATGTGGGGTGCTCGGTCTCCCACATCTCCCCCTGTTTAGTATACAATATAGAAGGGACAGACGTGCCTCGGTGGACTGGCCACACTGGGTGAAGAGGTGTGGGGCTTCCAGTCACCGCATCTGCTACCCTTGAGTCAGTCGTTTCCAAAGCTTGACAAGGCACAGATTGAGATCTATGCGCCAGCTCCTCGATAACTTCAAACTTAAGTGGCGGAGAGTTGGCAGGAGGGGAGATGTCAGGTGTCAGCTGGTCTTCTGAGGTGCATAGTTGTTGGTACAGAACCTTTGAGTCCTTTCTGGTTGCTTCAACCACTTGATTCTTTACGAAGGTGGTGAGTTTGCGAAAAGCCCAAGGACCAAAGGAAACTAGCAACATAAAGCCAATGAAGGGCCCCAAAAAGGCTGGGAGCACTGTTGTTATCCATGGAGTGTTAGAAAACCAATTTTTGTACCAGCTCTCACTCTGCTCTATATCTTTTTGTCTATTTACTAAATTATCCTCTATGTGTTGAATGCTATCTCTAGCTAAGCCGAATTTATTTTAAAAAGCAACATTTTACTCTAAGGATGACACAAATTCCCCCCTCCCTCAAAAAAAAATGTTAAATTTTGAACCACGGCGGTTATTCTGCACTCTTTGCTAGGAAATCAACAGTAGTGTAAACTTCTTTAAGTTTGTAAACATTTTTAGCAACAGTTATAAGGCATTAGCAGATTCTAGAGTATGAACCAATGAATAAATATTTGTGCTTACACCAATAACACCTAGGCCTTTTAATAAGGCTAGGGTGATGGCAGTGTTTGATTTTTGTACTGCAGCGGGGAGAGACACAAGATTATATTTAAGAGGTAATAAGGCAATTTTTGATCTAACAGTCAATTTAGGCATTAAAACAACCAAAACACAGTGGTACTAGGACTAAAGAAACAAATGTAAAACAATGGGGGAGATAAACTAGTGAAACAGGCAAAAAAACGTTAAATTGGGGGCAATCATGAACTGAAAGGAGAAATCAACGACAAGAATTTGATTACAATTTTTTCAGATTATTAAAATTTGCGGCAGGGAGGTCTTGGAAGAGTTCTTGCATTGGGGATACTTTTGGACCTAGGCCCAGTTTCAAGGAACAGTCCGCGTTAGGAAGAGTTAGTAGGGAGGGCCTCGCAGCATGAGTCCACAGGGGAGTTGGCTGTCTTTTCTTTCAGGAGACGAGGTGTGGGTTTATCTGGGTGTCCCCTCGCCTGGGTGCAGGGTACTGGTTCGTTGAGTAGGAGGTCGATCTTGATGCCTAATAGAATAAGAACTGAGGGTGAAAAATTTTAATATGGTGGAAGATCTGGATGGGATTGAGGGGTAAAGGGATAGTTGGATTTCTGGAGGGGAGAAAGGGGAAGGTATATGGGAAGGGTATAAAGAAAGAGAAAAGAGAAAATACCTTAGAGAGAAAAGGGGAAGAGAAAGAGAAAAAAGTAATAAGCAGAATAGAGAGGAAAAAAAAAGAAAAGAAAAGTAGTAAGAATATTTTCTTTCTATGTTTGAATAAATTCACTTTCTGTCATCCTGAAACAAATGTGTTATGATCAGTTATGTCAAATATGGAATTTATTTACTTTTAATAAATTAAAAAAATAAAAAATAAAAAAACCCTACCAAAAGTACTGGTAAGGTGTTTGCATGTGACCAATATAGATTCAATCCCTAGCACCAATACGGTCCTCCAAATTCCATCAGGAGTTATTCCTTAAGCACAGAGCTAGGAGGAACACCTGAGCACTGCTAGTAGTGGCATAGTCTCTCCCCTCACCAAAAAAAAAAAAATCATTGCTAAGCAAGAGTGCAAAAGAAACAGAATAGTATACTAGTAATTTTAGTTAAATCAATTTTAAAATTCATCTTAAGAATCTTGATGCCTAATAGAATAAGGACTGAGGGTGAAAAATTTTAATATGGTGGAAGATCTGGATGGGATTGAGGGGTAAAGGGATAGTTGGATTTCCGGAGGGGAGAAAGGGGTAGGTATATGGGAAGGGTATGAAGGAAGAGAAAAGAGAAAATACCTTAGAGAGAAAAGGGGAAGAGAAAGGGAAAAAAGTAATAAGCAGAATAGAGAAAAGAAAAAAGAAAAAAAAAGTAGTAAGAAGAGAGGAGAGAATAGCAAGGGAATGCTGGTTTGATTAAAAATGTTCGAAGAATCGAGCCTGTGGTTTAAGTCTGTACGTCTCAGGTACTGCTTCTGAATGATCTGAATGATCACGTGCTTCAATTCCTAAATGGAGGTATTACCTAGAGATAAAGTGTATGTTAAAGAGTTTTCTTGTGGCCATCTCGTAGTGCATGCAAGGTATGGTATCCCGTGTGGTATCCCGAATTGCCACCTTAGTTTGTCCGCCCTTTGTATCCAAGGGTGCCTGTGGACAGAAAAGCTGAGAGGTTATTTAAAATATAGTAAGATAAAGGCATTACAAGGTAGTGTTATGGTATGTTGCCATTGCAGTCCGTGATTTCCCTTGGTGTTCTATACCTGTATTCCTGTATACGAACTCCAAGGGATTATTGTGGGCCTTTGTTGTAGAAGTCTGATTACCTACCTGTTCTCTCTATGCTGCCGTTTCTGTTGTTATTGTTTTCTTTATGGTATATTGTGTAATCAAAATTTTGCATTATTCCTTTTTCATGTATTTTGGACACTGCTCCCACATATATGTTGACTATTACACTGTTCGGAGTTTCTACCATGTTAAATCCTGTTATTTGATTGTTAAGTATTAGTTGTGTATAAAATATGTGTTCTAGGTGTTTCAGAATAGTGCTACCATTCTGTATTTTTCTTTTGTCTTCTGACTTACTTCGTTTAACATAACATGATCTAGGTCCATCCACGTTGCTGCAAAGTCTGTGATTGTATCATTTCTAACTGCCATGTAATATTCCATTGTATATATATACCACATCTTAATGATCCATTCATCTGTTGTTGGACATCAAGGTTGGTTCCAAGATTTGGCTATTATACTGATTGCTGCAATAAATAGTGGGGTGCATATGTATTTTGGTATGAATGTCCTTCCATCTTGGGGGTATATGCCTAGGAGAGCAATTGCTGGGTCAAATGGCAGCTCAATTCTGAGTTCTTTGAGCACTCTCCAGACTTTTCTCCATAGATGTTGGACTAGGGGGCATTCCCACCAGCAGTGAATGAGAGTTCCTTTCATACCACATCCTCGCCAACAAAAGTTGTTTCCATTATTTTTGATATGAGCCAACCTCACTGGTGTGAGGTGGTATCTCATTGTTGTCTTGATTTGGATCTCCCTGATGATGAGTGAAGGTGAGCATGTTTTCATGTGTTTGTTGGCCATCCTTCTGTCTTCCTCAGAGAAGTGTCTATTCATTTCATCTCCCCATTTTTTTATGGCTTTATTTGGTTTTGAGGGGCTCAGCTTTCTGAGCGCTTTGTATGTTCTAGATATCAGCCCTTTATCTGATATATCAAGTGAAAAGATTTTTTCCCATTCTGTTAGCTGTCTTCTTGCGTTAAGTAGGGTTTCTTTTGCCATGCAGAAGCTTTTTAGTTTGATGTAGTCCCATTTGTTTATATTTGATGCTAACGTTCTTGCCATTGGTGCTCCATTCTCAAAGACCCTTTTGATATAAAGGTCTTCGAGTGTTCTGCCTATTTTATTCTCGATAAACTTTATAGATTCATGTCTGATTTCCAGGTCTTTGATCCATTTTGAGTTGACTTTTGTATAAGGAGTGAGATATGGGTCGATTTTCACTTTCGTACATGTGAGTTTCCAGTTGTACCAACACCATTTGTTGAATAGGCTTTCTTTGTTCCATTTCATATTCTTGCCTCTTTTATCAAATATTAGTTGGCTGTATATCTGAGGGTTTATGTCTGGGAATTCTGTTCTGATCCACTGGTCTGAGGTCCTGTCTCTGTTCCAGTACCATGCTGTTTTAATTACTATGGCATTATAGTATAGTTTCAAGTTAGGTAAGGAGATGCTCCCAACTTCTCATTTTTCAGTTCGGTTTGGCTATCCTGGGTCTTTTGTGGTTCCAGATGAATTTTGTAATTGATTGTTCTATTTCTTTAAAGAATTGTGCCTGGATTTGGATAGGGATTGCATTATATCTATAGGCATCAAGATCGACCTCCTACTCAACGAACCAGTACCCTGCACCCAGGCGAGGGGACACCCAGATAAACCCACACCTCGTCTCCTGAAAGAAAAGACAGCCAACTCCCCTGTGGACTCATGCTGCGAGGCCCTCCCTACTAACTCTTCCTAACGCGGACTGTTCCTTAAAATTGGGCCTAGGTCCAAAAGTATCCCCAATGCAAGAACTCTTCCAAGACCTCCCTGCCGCAAATTTTAATAATCTGAAGAAGGTCAGGGGATGTGTTAGGAAGATGCCTGGGAACCCACACACCACAAGAAAAACCCAAAAGACAATGGGAAAAACTGTACTTCCAACATAGGCATAAAACCTGTAATACACCACCTCTTACCTGCTCTCCCCCAAATGTAAGGTAGTCCTCTGCACCACTTTGGTTCCTTAAAAATTTTGCTAACTTATTTTATTTTTATTTATTTTTTTGTTTTGTTTTTTGTTTTTGTTTTGTTTTGTTTTTAATTTATTTCTTTATCTTTTTTAAATGATTGTCCTATATATATATATATATATATATATATATATATATATATATATATATATATATATATATTGGTGAATACATACTTTTTTAATTCCCTTTTTTTTTTCCCCTCGTTTTTGGGTATGTGACCTGTTTCGGTTATCCCATCAATCCACCCACAAATATACAGACATTATAATGTAGCACCACTTCCCCCTGCAAAGGCACACTAAGTAAAGGGGAAATCTTACATAAAAAAATAATAATAACTAACAAGTTTAAGAAAAATCATTTAAGTTCAGTTTAAAAGTTTTTAAACAATTGGCGATTGTTAATTATAAAATTTTTTTTGAATGCTGAAGTCTTACAGAAGTCAGGAGGCATTCCCGTGGCATTCAAAAATAACCATTTTACCTCCTGCCAAGCTGTTTTCTTATAGACTTCCTGCAGCTTCCCGCAGTCCTGTCCTCATTCACTTTAAAACAGCCTGTCACCCCTCCTGCTAGCCCACCATTCCTGCCGGACCTGTTTCTGACTGACTCTGCCTAAGGGGAATGCTGGATGATACTCTGCCTGGCAGCCCTTCTATAAACCTTCAGCATGCCCACTGCTACCAACAACCCTGCTGACCTCCACTGGGGAGCTGAGACTCATCAAGGCATACCTTTGACACAGGTCATGGGCGTGGGACCTTGCTTACTCGGACCATATATGCGCCCCCCCCTGTCCAACTATCAAACATTTGCAATCAATCCATTGTGGTTAATAACACTTCCACCTTCATTGAAGCCCCCAGCTCCACTGGACAGTCTCCCCATATTGTTACTAAAATGTTTCTTGCTTATCATGACTATTAGCTTTGTTAATGCCTAGATTAACCATCAAACCTGTTGGTCCAGTTTCCACCTCGAACCTCATCCTGCAGATGGTCAACGCCTCCACCATCACTGACCCTGCCTATCTGCTATTCATCTCAACCGCCCTTCTGCTTTGGCGACCCCCTGCCTGTCTCTGACCCCCTCGCTCTGCAATCCAGCCCCAAGCCTCACTTCGGCATCACCTTGGAGCAGGTGGTGGAACTTGAACTTTGCCTTTTGGTACCCAATATGATTCCCCCTAAAATTGTAATCAAATTCTTGTCGTTGATTTCTCCTTTCAGTTCATGATTGCCCCCAATTTAACGTTTTTTGCCTGTTTCACTAGTTTATCTCCCCCATTGTTTTACATTTGTTTCTTTAGTCCTAGTACCACTGTGTTTTGGTTGTTTTAATGTCTAAATTGACTGTTAGATTAAAAATTGCCTTATTACCTCTTAAATATAGTCTTGTGTCTCTCCCCCGCTGCAGTACAAAAATCAAACACTGCCATCACCCTAGCCTTATTAAAAGGCCTAGGTGTTATTGGTGTAAGCACAAATATTTATTCATTGGTTCATACTCTAGAATCTGCTAATGCCTTATAACTGTTGCTAAAAATGTTTACAAACTTAAAGAAGTTTACACTACTGTTGATTTCCTAGCAAAGAGTGCAGAATAACCGCCGTGGTTCAAAATTAACATTTTTTGAGGGAGGGGGGAATTTGTGTCATCCTTAGAGTAAAATGTTGCTTTTTAAAATAAATTCGGCTTAGCTAGAGATAGCATTCAACACATAGAGGATAATTTAGTAAATAGACAAAAAGATATAGAGCAGAGTGAGAGCTGGTACAAAAATTGGTTTTCTAACACTCCATGGATAACAACAGTGCTCCCAGCCTTTTTGGGGCCCTTCATTGGCTTTATGTTGCTAGTTTCCTTTGGTCCTTGGGCTTTTCGCAAACTCACCACCTTCGTAAAGAATCAAGTGGATGAAACAACCAGAAAGGACTCAAAGGTTCTGTACCAACAACTATGCACCTCAGAAGACCAGCTGACACCTGACATCTCCCCTCCTTCCAACTCTCCGCCACTTAAGTTTGAAGTTATCGAGGAGCTGGCGCATAGACCTCAATCTGTGCGCTCGCGCCTTGCCAAGCTTTGGAAACAACTGACTCAAGGGTAGCAGATGCGGTGACTGGAAGCCCCACACCTCTTCACCCAGTGTGGCCAGTCCACCGAGGCACGTCTGTCCCTTCCATATTGTATACTAAACAGGGGGAGATGTGGGAGACCGAGCACCCCACATATCAAAGGAACTCTGAATGAATTTTCCACCGCCTGCCTGATTCAAGTTTGCATAGCCCCGAACCAACAGAAAACTCTGCAAATAAATTTAGCTCAGCACAAAGAATCTGGCTTAACCAGATGCCTTAACCTTTCCATGGAACCTGTTTTTGTAACTGCTCTCAAGCATGTAGTTATAGATATGTTTTTGTAAAGTTTAAATTATGATCCTTATTGCTTGCACAAAAGATAGATCTAAATGGAAAATAGGCTAAACAAATAATTGTATAGACTTGGTGTGCAGCAGAGTCTTGGCTGGGTTCATTACATGATTCATGAACCAGAGCCACACATTCTTCTCTTTAGACGAACTCTTCCAAAAGATCAACAAAAATGAAGTTTATCTGGAGACGTCAATTAAATCTTCTTTCAAATTTAATTTATATGTGTATAAATTTAATGTATATGTGTATAATACTTGAAAAATGTACAAATTGTTTATCATACCTGTGCATGAGCTGTATTCTTCACAGCAACAGAGCTCAGTTAAATGCAACTGCAGTAGGTTATGATAAGATGTTTAAGACAAAATTTGTTCGCGTTTTTCTCTTAATATTAAGTGCCTGTTTGACTTTACCTGTTACTTTTGTTAAATAAAGTTTGTATGTTGCATTTAAAAAAAAAGAAGATTTTAAAAAAATTCATCTTAAGAATAAAGCACTTCAGGGCCGGTGAGGTGGCACTAGAGGTAAGGTGTCTGCCTTGCAAGCGCTAGCCAAGGAAGGACCATGGTTCGATCCCCCGGGTCCCATATGGTCCCCCCAAGCTAGGGGCAATTTCTGAGGGCTTAGCCAGGAGTAACCCCTGAGCATCAAATGGGTGTGGCCTGAAAAAAACAAAAACAAAACAAAAAAAAAAAAGAATAAAGCACTTCGATTTTTCTGAGCTAGGCTTCCTGAAAATATAAGTTTAGAATGCTAAGTGACAAAACTGAAACAGTGGGACCTAGAGTCCATTCATAAACAAATTATTGGTATGAGAAGAGAGAAAAATATAAATTATAGTACGCGTGGGTTGTTTGGCAGGGGGAAGAGAAACGTAGTGGCATCTACAAGGAGAAGACTAGTGAAGAAAGGAGGAAATTTAGGAAGAAAGGGGAATTCATTTTAAAAAGTTATAGGCTGCCTGTCAGTTATTTCCTTTTTAACCTAGATGAAGGTAGTCAGTTACAGACAGTACACCGTCAGGGAAGTGAGTCTCAAGAATTATAAGTGTCAAAAACAATTCAGTATTTACCTTCTTGGATAGTGACCTGCAGAACTTTTGCTTTTACCCATCAAAAGTGGTAATCATCAGAGACCTGAGATCAGCACAATTGAAATAAGCAGTCTGGGATAAGCAGAACCAGCTTGAGACCTCTACTTCTAGTTTCTACATTCATACCAACTTGCAGAAAAGACATTGTTAAAGCCAAACCTTAAATTCAGGAAGAGCACCTACTTTGTCCAACTCAATGACAAAGAAGACTCAAACTCACATTTCTCTTGTTCCACAACTACAGTTCTTAGCCATATTACACTACTTGTCGAAATTCATTTGAAATTTAAATTTCTATAACACTTTTTAAAAATTAAAGTTAATTTATCAAAAAAGGCAAGGGTGGTATACATATACATATAACTGATACTCAATCATGAATAATTTATAACCATGGTGCTTAAGTAAAATAATTATATATATTAAAAATAGGCACAGGAACAAAAATATTACTTGTATTTTCATTTTACCCATATGTGTAAAATAATATATATAATTTCTTACTTTATCTCAAGTTTCTTGTATATGTTAACCCACTGAATACTCATAATCACCTGAAAAATAGAGTTTGTCTTAGAACTGGATGTTTGACAGTTTAATTAGTCCACAAAGGTCAAAGATAGTAAACCAGAAGCTAAGCACAAATCTAGCCATTCTGAAAAACAAATTTTTCCCAGTAAAGTTTATACACAGACATGCTTAAAGGTAAGATTTAGAAAAAAACTGCATCATATTTTTTATTTTATAGCATCTTTATAAGTAAAATTATGTATTTTTTTTTAGATTTAGCCAGAATCAACAATTCTATATTGCCAACTTTAAGAACAAGCACACTTATCTAAGAATTGCCTATTAAAGTAAATCAACCTTTAAGAGCTCCTCC
Source organism: Suncus etruscus (assembly GCF_024139225.1). Lineage (NCBI taxonomy): Eukaryota > Metazoa > Chordata > Mammalia > Eulipotyphla > Soricidae > Suncus > Suncus etruscus. The sequence goes on along the minus strand of NC_064867.1, from coordinate 17,942,185 downwards.
AAGTGGTCATATAGCTAAAACACTGCAAAGTTCTGTCTGAGGTTCTGCTTTGTTCTGTCCACCCAAAAGTACATTTATCAAGCAATCTTCATTGGCATTATTTACAATTTACTTATTTGTTAATAGCAACTCATATATTAGAACATTTCATCTTTAATAACAAAACACATAAGTCACAAATAAACTATCAGTGAGTTATCATTTTAAAAGATTCACTACTTATTTGAGTCTGTGTTACTTCTTGGCCACAGTCATAAAATATTTTTTAAAGCCACTAATAACAAACGCATGGCAGAAAGAACATAAATTCCTCTCCAGGACAAAATGAAACATTTCTTTCATCTGAATTCACTGCATCTTACTTAACTAGATCTTTATAAAGCCTGGGAGTGATTATGAATCCCCTGGAAATACAGTAAGCAGCATTTACTCTGACAAATCCACTTAACAAACTGCTGATCTGGCAGAGTCTTGAAATTGCCCCCTTTAGCACCACTGCTTTTCACCTCTTCAATGAATTTGTCAGAGTTGGGACTCTGTAGATTGTGCTTCCTGAAAAGGCTGGCATTTTTACTGACATTCCAGTATACATAGCCCTCAAATTGGTGATTCTTTTCTGGGTATGTCCCTATACCTGACTGCATCCTATCTACACAGACCAATAGTGCTGTTCAGTACATAGCTGTGTTTAAAGGGTTGTGCCTCATAGAATATTGAATTTTTGTGGATATTTAAAAATTGAAGTGTTTATTAGAAACCATAAAATTGCATTGACTCAAGAACCATAATATTTTTAAAGTTATCACAAAGAAAAGGAAAAAGGAAAATTACTATTGCAAATCAGTATTCTACCATTGTTTTTGGTTTTCAGTTATGCCCATTGATGCTCAGGATTTACTCCTGGAAGTGCTCAGAGGACCAAATAGGATGCTGAGGATCGAACCTCGGTAGGCCATGTCCAAGGCAAATGTCTTGCCCACTGTACTCACTCCAGCCCCAATATTTTTTGAGCAACAATCAAAAGCCACTTCCTTTGGCCCATTTGAAGTAAAAAAGACCAAGATGTATAGATTCTAAATGTGAATAAAATGAAACTCGCCCATATCCTTTTCATTCAGTTCTGCCCAAAGCTGGTTCTTCAAGGGATGACTGGCTGTGTAGCAGGTGCTGGAAATACACCAACAGATGATATTTAATTCTTTCTCAAGGAGACAAATCATAGTCTGGGCAAACACACACACGTAAACAATTACCATAAAATGCAATCAGTATTTGAAAATAGTTACAGAGCCCACATTACAGACCTGCATCCAGAAGAGGAAAAAAAAAAAAACAATGGTTCTATGAAATGCTTTCCAAAGGAAAATTCAACTGAACTTAATCTCCATAAATAAATGACAGAGATATCAGTAAGGTATAGAGGATAAAAAAAAAAGAGTAAGGATGAAAAAATAAAAGGAAGTTGAGGAGGAAGGCATTATTTTCTTTTTCTTTAACTCAGAATGAGAGGAGAGGTGATTATATGTGATGTCAACTGATTTATTTCAGAGTATCTCTGCTTCTGGCAACCATGGCTGTTGTCCCAGAAGATGAAACCAAGTTACTTGAGGTCTATCCTCCTAGAGTTATCCCCTCATTCCTCATCTAATGTCAAACTCAAGAAGTCAAAATTAATGATTATCTCTGCTCCCTGCTCAATTCCAGTATGGGTAGAAATCCTCCTAGTTTCTCTAGAAATAAAGTTCTAGTTGACTGGGTCAAAAATCTGTGTATGACTCATTAAAAACCCCACTCATTCTTCTCTTCAGTGCATCTGTCATTTTTAATCTATCTAAATTATAAAATGTTTCTTTCATTTGTCTATTAATGTTCATTATAACTCTGTGCAGTTTAGTTGAGCATTAGGCTCTGAAGTGATCACTTCAATTAAGGGCTTACTCTCATAACACCATAACATTTTGGCTTCAAAGTAGACAAAAATCATCTTTCAGGACAGAATGATAGCACGGCGGTATGGCATTTGCCTTGCATGCAGCTGACCCAGGACGGACCTGGGTTCGATCCCCAGCATCCCATATGGTCCACCAAGTCAGGAGCAATTTCTGAGCACATAGCCAGAAATAACTTGTGAGCGTTACTGGGTGAGACCCAAAAACAAAACAAAACAAAACAAAAACATCTTTCTTGCCACTTGACTGTGGGATCTCTTCAGTGTCTCTTTGGTGTGTTCTGAATATTCCCAAATTCTTAAACAAATGTTGAGGCTCTGCCTTGCCTTGCTTCCTCTTGATCTCTGACAAGAACACTAAGGGTCCATTTCTGTGGTTCTCTAGTGCAGCTTTTTATGCTTTTTATGCATTGGTTTTCCATGAGTACACACAGATAAAAAGCTTCAAGTTTATTTGTATGCTATCATCTAATCTATTTATTTTCCTGCATTTTATTTAGTTGCTGTTAAATTCTTACTGATCACTAAGACTACTTTTCATTTTCACACACACACACACACACACACACACACACACACACACACACACACACACACACACACCTGGGGACCAAAATATAGTTACTACTCTCTAGAACTATAGCAACTATTTCTATTTTCTCTTTTGACACTTCTCTTAATACTGAAATTATAATAAAACAAGTACTGTTATAGAAAAGGGGACTTTTGATGAAAGAAACACCAAGTATCTTTTTTTAAATAAGGAAGTACCACAGAGAACAGAGGTTAACTAAAATATGAGAGGAGTAGTATCTTCAATTATGACAAATTCTTGGCCACACTGTGCCAAAAGTCACTTTAAAGTCACAATAAATTACCCACCCCTCCCCAAAAATGCGATAATTGCCAGAAACCTCTTGGGGGATAAAGGTCAGTTATCATGGAAAACTATAACAATGTTTCTAAAGGTTAAAGATACTTTTCAGAATCACTGAGAAAACTTTTATAAACTATCCTTAGCCCAGTATGACCTAGGGCCTCTGAATCTATAGGTTCTGGATTATATTTGAACATGTGTTTTTCAAGACCTAAAGATTATTCTGATGCACAGAACATACAGGAACTACTAAGAAGCACATTTATAATAAAATGCTAGAGAATGCATCCAGGCTGTCAGGATTCTTCAATGGCTTTCCAGAATTTTAAATTTTGAAAATTTCAAATTTCAAAGAATTCCAGATTTCAAATTCTGAGATGAAGATCTTCTAGTGTTTGAGAAAGAACTAGGATACCAGTCTGACAAAATAAATCTTTTGGTCTAATAAATCTAGAGCTTATCTCTTTCTTCCCCTGGAAAAAAATAAAATTTTACTCTGTCAAACAAACAAAAACGTATGCAGTAAAAGACAGTAAAAGCTATCCTTGCTTATTTTGTTGACAGCATAATTGATGTTTCTCTCTTTTTTAAGTATATGCAGGTATTTAAATGTTTTTATAAACATACTTTCAAAAGTTTTAGAATGTTTCATTTATAGTGAATAAAGAATTTTGGCGAGGCCTAAGCAATAGCACAGGGGAAGGGCATTTGCCTTGCAAGCAGCTGACCCAGAACAGACCTGGGTTTGATTCCCAGAGTCCCATATGGTCCTCTGAGCCAGGAGCTATTTCTGAGTTCGTAGCCAGGAGTTATCCCTGAGCGTCACTGGGTTGACTCCCCCGACACCCCAAAAAAGAGAATTTTGGGACTTGCTTTTTAAGCCTGTGTCTCTCTTCATGTAACTCACTTGTTTATCTCTATGTATCTTTGCTTGCTTGCTTTTTTTTTTACTCTGGATAAGCCAGTGTTTTTGATTGAACATGTATTTTCTCATTTTCTCTCCCCTGACATCTTTCTAAATAGGCCTTGTTCAATAAAAACTATCTCGCTTCACTAAGAAAAAAATGAATTTTTTATGTGAAATGGCTGATCAGAAGGACAACCATCTTGTCCCAATACTACAGCAGTTTGCTTGATATCTTTCTTAAAACAGACTTCATAAATAATCCTGAGTAGTTTTGGGATTATGACCAGTGATTGTCAACCTCCTGGGAGATGTCAGTTAAAATCGCAACAATAAGTAAATAATTAGTCAAGATGAAAGATAAATTATCTGATTACTAACTAACCTTGAAATGGTAACCATATTTCCCTACCACATAGTTTTATTTGTTTGTTTTTTTTAATCATTGTGTTTATAAAATTTTTCATACAGGGGTTTCAGTCATAGAATATATCCCACTTTTCACCAGCACGATCTTTCCACCACAAATGTCCCTCCATGTCTCTCCCTACCCAACCCCCTACCTGTATCTCAGACATTCTGCATCCCTCCATCACTATCATTGTCGTGGCAGTTGTCATTGTGGTTAGTGCTCTAGCTGTATTCACTGCTCATTATGGCAAGCTTCATGTCATGACCTGGTCAACATGGCATTCAGCTCTATTATCTCTGAATATTATTGCCATGCTATCTTCTTTTCTTAGATACCACAGATGAGTGAGATTGTTCAATATCTATCCCTCTCCCTCTGGCTCATTTTATTCAGCATAATAGTCTCCATGTCTATCCATGTTGTAGGTAGTAATGATCATTGGGTTTATGTCTAATAATTTTCACTCTCATGATCAAAGGGGTTATATGTTGAGAAAATTATTTCATATGTATAATTTACAGCACATTTTAATATTTTAATATTTAATATTTCAATTCTTTTCTTTTATATGACAACATTTTAATCAATTAAATGGAAAACTGACTTATATATCTGCTACTTTGTTAAACATTTTTTAAATAAGAATACTATGCATATTATGGAAACTCCAAAGTCTTTTCATAACTTCTCTTTGATACCTTAACAACCTTCATCTATTCAACTAGATTCTCACTGCATTAAATCCCAAGGCTTCAGTACACATATTTCTTCCTGACTGTCAAAGGGAAACACAGAGAATGAGATTCACAATTTTCTGCATAATAGTAATCTAGGAGGTAGCAGAGCCAATAATTTAGAGCTCCCATCCAGCAAATCACTGACAAGTACAAAACACAGAGAAATTTGTTTTCAGAAATTCCTTAATCTTTTGCCATGATCTCTGTTGGAGAGCTGATACAGTACAGTTCTCTAAGTTTCCTTGAGTTGTTTTAAAAATGACATTTTATGTACATTATGCTTAACATTTTATGGTATGAAGTTTTATATTCTATCCCTTTTTTAGGAATTGCCTCTCTTCTTCACCAACTTAATAATGTCAGGCCCTTTATTTAATTCAAGGTCACAATAAAAGTGGCTCTACCTATGTTTTAATGAACTGACATGGTAAAATACCAATTATTTATATTGTTTAATAAAAGTGGTAAAACATTGAAAAATGTATGCAATTCTTTATATATTAAATAATGTTGATTCTTTAATATATACTTATATATTAAAATTGTTACATTTACATATTTGTCCATGTATTAGAGAAGTGACTTGGGAAAAATTGTTAAAAAAAAGATATGTAAATATAACCTGGCCTGACATAAGACAAAGTTTCAGAATATTAGAAGAAAGGCTGGACTGGACAGACTGCCTCATGCCTTATAGTGAGACTGTAGGCATCATGACCAGTAAAGCAAGATGAAAACAATGTATGTTACAATCTGGCCAGAATGTCCTAATCTTTGCTTCTGCTTCTGTTTGCTTTGCTGTGAGTAAATTACTGGTAAGGATAGCATGGGGTGAGAAAGCCCTGAACATCAAATTGTATATAAATTGACTGCTTTTCTTTGTTTGGGACTCCAAGTCTCTCTGATTTGTGGGCCCTCAATGAGGAGCTTTAATAAATCTATCTCTATACTCTTTACTCTGGATCTTCTGTTATGCACAATGGATGGCCACCTAATAATAACAGTTTAGATTGTTTCTCTCTGGGACAAAAATATGAAATAAGGAGGGTGTGTAAAGCAAACATAAAAAGAAAAGAAAAGAAAATGCTCCAATCTTGTACCCTTACTTATAAATATAATATCTACTCAAAGCCTAACAAATTTTCAGTTCTCAAGAAATTTCATACTGTAACTTTGTATTTGTAGAACAAATGAATTGAAACTGGTACTACAAGTAAAATTATGAATCATCTATATAACACCTGCCTTCATCTTACTAGTTAAAATTCTATAGAGTTAGTCTACATCTCTAAAAGAGGCAAATAACTGATAGCAATAAAGACTAATTTTTCTCTATAAAAATTCAAGTATACCATGTTCAAAAAAGGTCAACCCACTTCCCCCTGAGCTTTGAAAAAATTAAGATTTTCTTCTGAACATATTAAATATTTTTTGATTCTCTCCCATGATTCATGAGTTAAATAAATTCTTTAATAACTATCTATTCACTTTTTAAAACTGAAGGAAGAAAATGAGGGGCAAAAATAGTGATTTAGCAGCATTAAAGTTCCTGGTTTCAGCTTTCTAAGGTTCAAGATTCACCACTAATCTTTTATTCAGATCTTCTTTTGGGCTCCATTATCTTTCATACCTTTCTTCCCTGGTTGCTGTTTGATCCAGCTATTGTTAATTTATGCTCCATACATCTTAACCCTATTAAAAGTATGGAGAGATACACTGAATAGACACTCAAAATAACATACACTAGTCAACAGGTATATGAAAAGATGCCCTTTATATCTTATAACTAGGGAAATGCAAATAAAATAACAGAGAGATAGATACCATCTCACACTGTAAAGCTGGAACACATCACAAGGAGTAGAAATGATCATTGTTGGCAAGAGAAGTAAGAAATAGGGTACTGTTGATGGGAATGCCATCTGGTTTATATTATAGAAACAGGGCATACCTCTCAAAAATTAATAATTGGTCTTCATTATGATCCATAAATTCCACTATTGGAATCTACTCAAATATCCCTAAAATAATATTCAAATATTAAATATTATTAATATTAAATGATATTCAAAAACAGTGAAAACTGGGGCAATTGGTAGCAGGAAATAAATACTAGTGAAGGGATGGGTGTTGGAAAACTGCCTGACTAAAACTTAATTATCAACATTTTAACTCTGTACCTTATAGTGAGTAAATAGAACAAAATTTCTTTTAAAGTGACTGGATGAAGAAACTATAGCATATATACATAATGGAATATCAATAAGTTGTAAGAATCAATAACTTCTGTGTATTGGTAACTAGAAGGTATCAGGCTGGGTGAAGCCAGTAGGATGTAAAGAGACAAGTACAGAATTATCTCTTATATGTGGAATATAAATAAACATACTAAGGAAACAACTAATGTACAAAGGCAACACCACCCCAGAATGGCCACATAACTGAACTTGCCAAGAAGTAGTCAATGGGAGGGAACTTTAAAATACTGGTGGATGGTTGGCACTTTGGTGGTAGATGTTACCACTGGTAGATGTTAATTACTGTTAATTACTGTATTATATGTTACTTTATTACCTTATTACTGTATTATATGTTAATTACTGTATTATAAATCACTATGACAAAATAAAAATTGAATGAAAGAGAATTTGGAGAAACTGATGAGAATTACTAAGGAATAGGGGAAAGATAAGTATATTGTGATAAGGTAATTATTATGTATTATGTATTATTTACAATTACCAGCCAAATGTAAAAAATGAACCTAAATAAATATTTATGCATTGATCTAAGCAATTAATGAAGTAAAAATGCATAAAAGTCACTCTAATTTTATTTTAATCTTCTAAAAGTATTTTAACCACCAAATTAAGTATATTACCACTAATTACTTTTATTTAGATACTATATTAAATGTGGTAATTAATAACCTGAACTCTGGAGACAGAAAACCTAGCTTTGAAATTCAATTCCGAGAAATTAAGGCAAGGGAGGGACTTCAGAGCATAAAAACCGGCTAACCTTTGCAAAAGCTGGCTCCCTGTGTGTGACACCAGGCGGGGAAAATCCGCGAAAGTACACCGGCCCAGTGGGGCTCAGCTGTGAAAGACTGTGAGTGTGACCTGTCTATGTCTGTCTACTGTCCTCTTGCGTGAAACTCTTGCGAGTGGGGCAAAAAGAGGCTCCGCTTCGCTACGCGGCCGTGCACTCTTTCTAAGGAAAGAACTCCATTGCAACAAGAAGGAAAAATCACACTAAGAACGGCGCTATATCACAGAAGCAAACATTTCTCTCTGGACTGTCTTCTCTGTTGCATGCTCGGGCCTAAGATTTGACCCAGTGTGAGGCTTCATCCACGGAGGACTCCCCTCCCTTAGAGGCAAGTCAGCCCATCCAGAAAGGGAGGAGCCAGAGGAGTGTGCTGCCTACATCATATAGACAATGAATACCACCACAACACGTAGAAAAACCCACAATACAAGTGTGAAAATGGGGAAACAACGCAGGCCAGCATCAGACATAGAGAATGAAGATGACAATTCTGAGGACCAGATAATGACTGAACAACTAATCAAACTCTCAGATAAGGACTTTAGAATAGCAATATGTAAGGTGCTCAACAGACTCCAAGAAACCATGGATCGAGTTGAACAGAACACTAATAAGAACCAAGAAAATATGAAGGCAGAAATGACAAAACTCCAAACTGAAATAACATGTCAACTAACAGGACTGAAAAAGTCAGTAAACGAAGTGAATGACAAAATGGATAAGCTCTGGGACAGGGTATCAGAAGCTGAGAATAGACTTGGTGCTGTGGAAGATGAGATACATAACAATTCCATACAGCAGGAGAGATTGGACAAAAAACTTAAAGCAAATGAGCAGACAATGGAAAAATTAGTCAAAGAATGGGAACAGACGAAAATAGAAGTCTATGATAAGATCAACAGAAACAACTTAAGAATCATTGGAGTCCCAGAGACCCAGGAAGAAAATTTCCAGGAAGAATCAATGGTCAAGAACATCATTAAAGAGAAACTTCCAGAGCTAAAGAATATATGTGATCAAATCCTGCATGCCCGAAGAGTACCAACCAAAAGAGACCCCAGAAAAACCACCCCAAGACACATTCTAGTCACAATGACAAATCCCACAGATAGAGACAGAATTCTGAAAACAGCAAGATCAAAAGGGGAAATCATGTTCAAGCAAGCTTCCCTGAGATTTACAGCAGACCTGTCACCAGAAACGCTCAATGCCAGAAAGCAGTGGTGGGATATTGTGACAAGACTGAATGAAATGAATGCTTCACCCAGAATACTATACCCAGCAAAACTCACTTTCCGGTTTGATGGAAGAATACATGGTTTCACAGACAAAAAACAGCTCAGAAACTTCACAGACACAAAACCAGTCTTAAGAGAAAAACTGAAAGACCTAATCTAAGACAAGACTACCCAAAAGACACACCAAATTTTGAAATAAAGATGGCGTTAAATCCCAGGACAATTCTTTCTCTCAACGTTAATAAACTAAATGCACCAGTTAAGAGACACAGAGTGGCTAAATGGATCAAAAAACTCAATCCAACCTTCTGCTGCCTACAAGAAACGCACCTGAATAGTCAGAACAAACATAGACTCAAAATAAAAGGCTGGAGAAAAGTTATCCAAGCAAACAACACCCATAAAAAAGCTGGAGTGGCCATACTAATATCAGATAATGCAAACTTTATACTCAGGAAGGTTGTAAGGGACAAAGATGGACATTTTATATTAATCAAGGGGTACGTAGAGCAGGAAGAATTCACTCTCCTAAACATATATGCACCGAATGAGGGGCCAGCAAAATATTTAATACAACTGTTGACAAATCTGAAAAATAATATCAACAACAACACAATAATTGTGGGGGACCTTAACACGGCCTTGTCAACACTGGACAGGTCCACCAGACTGAAACCCAACAAGAATATACTAGACCTGAGGAGAGAAATGGAAGAAAGAGGCCTAGTGGATATATATAGGACACTCCATCCCCAGAAACCTGGATACACATTCTTCTCCAATGTACATGGGACATTCTCCAGGATAGACTACATGCTGGCACATAAAACATACCTCCATAAGATCAAGAGAATAGAAATTTTGCAGACTACCTTCGCTGACCACAAGGCTCTGAAATTATTTGTGAACTCCAAAGGGACTCAGAAGAAACACTTTAACACCTGGAAGTTAAACAGCCTCATGCTCAATAACCAGTGGGTCCGAGATGAAATCAAGGAGGAAATAAAAAGGTTCCTGGAAACAAATGACAATAAAGACACAAACTCTCAGAACCTATGGGACACAGCAAAAGCAGTACTGAGAGGAAAATTTATAGCTTTGCAAGCACACATCAGGAAGGAAGAAGGAGCTTACCTGAGTAGCTTAATGACACAGCTAATAGAACTAGAAAATGCTCAACAAAAGGACCCAAGAATAGGAAGACAGAAGGAAATAACAAAGCTGAGAGCAGAAATCAACGAAGTGGAAACTCAAAAAACAATCCGAAAGATCAACGAAAGCAGAAGTTGGTTCTTTGAAAAAATAAACAAGATTGATAGACCACTGGCAAACCTAACAAAGAAAGAGAGAGAGAGAAACTTGATAACTCGTATCAGGAATGAAAAAGGAGAGATCACTACTGATATGACAGAGATTCAAAGGGTAATCAGAAACTACTTTGAAAAACTCTACGCCACTAAAAATGAGAACCTGGAAGAAATGGATAAATTCTTGGACTCTTATAATCTTCCACGGTTGAAGGAAGAGGATGTAGCATATCTAAACACCCCCATCACCACTGATGAAATTAAAACAGTAATCAAATGTCTGCCGAAAAACAAAAGCCCAGGTCCAGATGGATTCACTAATGAATTCTATCAAACTTACCAAGAGGAACTACTGCCAATCTTGGCAAGACTCTTTCATGAAATTGAACAAACAGAAACACTTCCAAATAGCTTTTATGAAGCCAACATCACCTTGATACCTAAACCAGACAGAGACGCTACCAAAAAAGAAAATTACAGACCAATATCACTGATGAATGCAGATGCAAAGATCCTCAACAAAATCCTGGCAAATAGGATTCAATGCCTCGTTAAGAAGATCATCCACTACGATCAAGTAGGTTTCATCCCAGGAATGCAAGGCTGGTTTAACATCCGTAAATCTATCAACATAATACACAACATCAATAACAATAAAAAAAAACCACATGATCATATCAATAGATGCAGAGAAAGCATTTGATAAGGTCCAACACCCATTCTTGATCAAAACTCTCAGCAAGATGGGAATGGAGGGAACCTTTCTCAATATAGTGAAGGCCATCTACCACAAGCCAGTGGCAAATATTATCCTCAATGGAGAAAAACTGAAAGCCTTCCCTCTAAATTCTGGCACAAGACAAGGCTGTCCTCTCTCACCACTCCTATTCAACATAGCACTGGAAGTACTTGCTATAGTGATTAGGCAAGAAAAGGATATCAAGGGAATCCAGATAGGAAAGGAAGAAGTCAAGCTCTCACTGTTTGCAGATGACATGATACTCTACTTAGAAAACCCTAAAGACTCTGTCAAAAAGCTTCTAGAAACAATAGACTCATATAGCAAGGTGGCAGGCTACAAAATTAACACACAAAAATCAATGGCCTTTCTATATACCAATAGTAATAAGGATGAAATGGACATTAAGAAAACAACCCCATTCACAATAGTACCACACAAACTCAAATATCTTGGAATCAACTTGATTAAATATGTCAAGGACCTATACAAAGAAAACTATAAAACTCTGCTCCAAGAAATAAGAGAGGACACACGGAAATGGAAGCACATACCCTGCTCATGGATTGGCAGGATTAACATCATCAAAATGTCAATACTCCCCAAGGCATTATACAGATTTAATGCCATCCCTCTAAAGATACCCATGACATTCTTCAAAGAAGTGGATCAGACACTTTTGAAATTCATTTGGAACAATAAACACCCTCGAATAGCTAAAGCAATCATTGGGAAAAAGAATATGGGAGGAATTACTTTTCCCAACTTTAAACTGTACTACAAAGCAACAGTTATCAAAACAGCATGGTATTGGAATAAGGATAGGTCCTCAGATCAGTGGAATAGGCTTGAATACTCAGAAAATGTTCCCCAGAGATACAACCATCTAATTTTTGATAAAGGAGCAGGAAATCCTAAATGGAGCAGGGAAAGCCTCTTCAACAAGTGGTGTTGGCACAATTGGATAGCCACTTAATTAATTAAACTTAGACCCCCAGCTAACATCATGTACAAAGGTAAAATCCAAATGGATTAAAGACCTCGATATCAGCCCCAAAACCATAAGATATATAGAACAGCACATAGGCAAAACACTACAGGACATTACAGGCATCTTCAAGGAGGAAACTGCACTCTCCAAGCAAGTGAAAGCAGAGATTAACAGATGGGAATATATTAAGCTGAGAAGCTTCTGCACCTCAAAGGAAATAGTGCCCAGGATACAAGAGCCACCCACTGAATGGGAGAAACTATTCACCCAATACCCATCAGATAAGGGGCTAATCTCCAAAATATACAAGGCACTGACTGAACTTTACAAGAAAAAAACATCTAACCCCATCAAAAAATGGGGAGAAGAAATGAACAGACACTTTGACAAAGAAGAAATACGCATGGCCAAAAGACACATGAAAAAATGTTCCACATCACTAATCATCAGGGAGATGCAAATCAAAACAACGATGAGATACCACCTCACACCCCAGAGAATGGCACACATCACAAAGAATGAGAATAAACAGTGTTGGCAGGGATGTGGAGAGAAAGGAACTCTTATCCACTGCTGGTGGGAATGCTGTCTAGTTCAACCTTTATGGAAAGCGATATGGAGATTCCTCCAAAAACTGGAAATCGAGCTCCCATACGATCCAGCTATACCACTCCTAGGAATATACCCTAGGAACACAAAAATACAATACAAAAACCCCTTCCTTACACCTATATTCATTGCAGCTCTATTTACCATAGCAAGACTCTGGAAACAACCAAGATGCCCTTCAACAGACGAATGGCTAAAGAAACTGTGGTACATATACACAATGGAATATTATGCAGCTGTCAGGAGAGATGAAGTCATGAAATTTTCCTATACATGGATGTACATGGAATCTATTATGCTGAGTGAAATAAGTCAGAGAGAGAGAGAAAAACGCAGAATGGTCTCACTCATCTATGGGTTTTAAGAAAAATGAAAGACACCCTTGTAATAATAATTTTCAGACACAAAAGAGAAAAGAGCTGGAAGTTCCAGCTCACCTCAGGAAGCTCACCACAAAGAGTGATGTGTTTAGTTAGAGAAATAACTACATTTTGAACTGTCCTAATATTGAGAATGTATGAGGGAAATGTAGAGCCTGTTTAGGGTACAGGCGGGGGTTGGGTGGGAAGGAGGGAGATTTGGGACTTGGGTGATGGGAATGTTGCACTGGTGATGGGTGGTGTTCCTTTTATGACTGAAACCCAAACACAATCATGTATGTAATCAAGGTGTTTAAATAAAAAAATTATGCATTAAATAAAAAAGAAATTCAATTCCATTTATTCTTCTCTTTCAGAAATATTCTTTCTTTCAACTATTGGAATTGTGCTCTAATAAAGTGATTTTGGTGGGTCTGGAGTGATAGCACAGCAGGTAGGGCATTTGCCTTGCATGTGCAGACCTGGGTTCAATCTCAGGTATCCCATAAGGCTCTCAGAGCTTGCCAAGAGTGATTTTTGAGCACAGAGCCAGGAGTAACCCCCAAGTGCTGCCATATGTGGTCCTTCCCCCCCCAAAAAAAAAAAACAAACAGAAAAGTAACTTTGATCATGGTGACAACTCCTTTCTAAGGACAAAGTGCAAAATATAAAGTTCTCTCACTTATTCAAATTTGGAAAATTACGTTGGGTCTGCCTTGTTCCAGAATGTCATATGGGTGGATACCTTTTTATAGCCTGCATGCCACTCCAACCTCTCGTGCCAAGTTCTGCTTCTTTTTCTGTCTTTTGAGTATTGATTTTGAGTGTACAACCAACATAATTCACTTACTGAAGCAAATTGCAGAGCCAGAATCAACTTCTGGGGAACCTTATTCATGTGCACTTGCTGTGAGACTCTGCAAATTATTCAAATTTTGTGCCTCAGTTTCCTTGTCTATAAATAAGATATGCTAATATGAAAATCACAGTAATTTCATGAAAATTAAATTAACTTCAATATGCAGTGTGTGCAGAAAGAATAGTATATAAGTACTATTTAACTGTGTCAATTTTATACTTTATTTTGTATCTACATGCTTCTTTTTAATACAATTTAAATGAACATTAATATTGAAAAAGTACCCAAGGGATTCTGACCATAATGAAGTTCAGGCTTCAAGGTTCCTGAGTCAAGCATTTTCTTTCTGATTTGGTTCATTACAAGTCCAAGAGTGTAAGCCTTTAGGGCTCACAGAAGGAGATCCATCTACTGACTTGTGCCTGTGTCTGAGGAAGGGCAATGAGGGTTAGCCTTGGAGCCTGGCTCTTGACAATCTGTTGTTTTTGTAAGTGGTGCTTTGTACTTGTGCCCAGAGGTACTGGTGATGAGTGCACTGCAATAAAACTAGACATAAAACATGTGAAATGAAGCTTAAATCATAAACACAAAAATTGTAACAGCAGGTTAGATTTTATGGCTCTAATTTGTCTTAAATTGACATATAACATTGCTCTTGGCATCACTTGAAATGGTGTATGCAAATAAAAGGTAAATATGTGTCCAGATAATTAAATTTAGTTCTATCATGCAGTCAATATTGATAACTGAGCACTAACCATAACGGTTGATGAAGGGATAAATTTTCTTTTTATTATTCTGTTATGAAAGACAGGTGATATTTTACACACTTATGATCACCTAGAAAATGATTAACTATTTCAATGAAGATATCATATGAATCTAATGCAAGAAACAGAAATAGAGGTGATCAGAAAAAAATGGTAGTATTGGGGCCGGCAAGGTGGCGCTAGAGGTAAGGTGTCTGCCTTGCAAGTGCTAGCCAAGGAAAGGACCACAGTTCAATCCCCCGGCGTCCCATATGGTCCCCCCAAGCCAGGGGCAATTTCTGAGTGCTTAGCCAGGAGTAACCCCTGAGCATCAAAAGGGTGTGGCCCGAAAAAAAACAAAAAAAAATGGTAGTATTTAGACCTCTATGTAAATTATAACCGACTAAGCATTTTGATGTTAAGATAGAGTAAAAAGTGGAAAGTAAAGAGATAAAATCAAATTAGGCTACCTGGCCACAGTTTTGAGAATAGAATTTGACTCCTAAAACCAACCATATGTTGATAATTTCCAAATCCATATTGACATCTTCTTTTGTATAAGACAATCTTTTACTAAAGGTTATACTTTAATATCACATTAAGTTTCAATTATTATATACTTGACCTTTCCCATCACAGTTTTCTTATTTTTATTTATTTGTTTGTTTTGTTTGATTTTTAGGCCACACCCTAAAGGCTAACTCATGACTGCACTCAGGGATCACTGCTGGTGAGCTCAGGGAATTATATGAGGTGGCAGGAATGAAACTCATTCAAATTAGGCATCCTACACTCCCATACTATCTCTCTGGCCCCTCATAGATGCCTTATTAATTTATAATACATCTTTAGAAGGAATCTTAGAGGATGGGGTGTGAAGACATTGGACAGCATTTTAGTGAAACAGACATGGTAGAGAGTGTGATGCTAAAATATTTTAGATATTAAACTCTACCAATAGCAGTCCTGAAAATAATAGTGCCTAATAAAATGTCAAAGTAAAATGTGATAAAGCAGTGAGTGTAAAGTTAAAAAGTTTCCTAAACAGAAATAGGATGTAACTTTTTTGTGGGGGGCCATACCCAGTGGCAGCGATCAGGGTTTACTCCTGGCTCTGTGCTCAGAAATTGCTCCTGACAGGCATAGAAGACCATATGGGATGCCGGTAGGTCCTGGTAGGCCGCTTGCAAGGCAAATATCCCTAGGCTGTGCTATCTCACAGGCCCCTGGTTGTAACTATTCTTATCAGCATCTAATATGAACTTTGCTTTACTCAATTAAATTCTAGCATTTGACTTTGATTTTCTTTTTTACCTACATCTGTTATTTTACTTGTTTTAATTTTTTCTGTTTGGGAATAACCCCTGACATGCTCCTGGTATTAGATAGAGAGACCTCTGGAGTACTTTGTATAGAGTAAGGGTGAACTATGGGCAGCAAGGCAAGGCCTTTGTCTGCCGTAATATCTCTTCTGCATCCCCCTCACACATATCTCGTTAATCTCTAATAAATCCTGAATCCATGAGCACCTTTCTATCTTAATCCCCTTAGTCTAGCATTCACATAATTTTCATTTCCTATGATACTTTAGTCCTATTGGCTTTCTTTAGGTTCTTAAATGACTAATTTTCTGCTCCTTGCAATAATCATCTCAGATCATACTCACCTCATGAGTTGGTGTTAACTCTTTCCTCTGACCATATGAACTGTACAGTAGCTCTTTTTCTTTTCACTTAAATTTTATATTGTATTTTTAAAATATCATCTGTGACCATAAAAATTAAAGATGCTAGAATCTGTTATCATATCACTTACTTCCATTCATTACAAACACAATTCTCACTCAGATTTTTCATTATTTATCTTGTTTATAGTGTGAATTCCATACCAGAATTTATGTTATTGGAATATAGAGAATTCAATTCCAACTTCAAAGATATAATAAAGCTAAGTCTAAGTTTAGAAATAAGTTTCTTCCTATACAATGACCCTTATTTTCTATCAAGTTGGTTCTTCATTTTTCTTTTTTAACTAATAATGAAAACAGTTAGACATGATAAAAATAACTTTAGTTGTTTTATACAGACAAAAATTTGAATTAAATGTATATTTGAATTAAAACTATCAATTTGTTCTTCACACTAAGCCAGGAATAAATATTTATAGTAATAAAATTTTATTGATAAAGAGATTTATTTATTTTGTCTTTATTTTTGGAGAAAATACCTTAGGAAAATATCTTACCAAATATCTTAGCCTCTTAGCAAAGAGGCTTAGCTCATCAGGCTAAATTGTCCTTGCTGAAGATTATATATGGGCTATTTGAGTTTATCCTCTTTTTTTCTCTTCTTTTTTCATTAATTTTCTTTTGATATTTATTTCATGCCATATATATTTTATTTAAAATGAAGTAACAATATGAAAGAAACAGCATCTCTCTGCTTCAGTTTCTTTTTTTTCTTTTTCTTTTGTTTTTCAGGTCACACATGGTGGCATTTAGGGGTTATTCCTGGCTCTGCCTCAGAAATTGCTCCTCGCAGGTACAGGGAACCATATGGAAAGCCAGGATTCGAACCACCATCTGTTCTGGATCTGCTATGTACAAGGCAAAGACCCTACTGCTGTGCTGTCTTTCCAGCTCCTCTGCTTCAGTTTCTTTCTCTGCATATAAACTCAAGTCCCTAAATTTTTCCAATTTCTGGACTTTGATGGGGAAGAAAAAGTATGTACTAATCCAGAGTTTTCCAAAGTAAAGAGATAATCATTCTCTCTGGATTAATGACACTTTTTATTGAGGGTAGAAAAAAACACCAGCTTTTACATATAGTATCACTTTATCTTTTGAAGTAGGACATGTATAAAGAGAGGATAGTACCAGATGGCCTCTAAGATCCCTGCCAACTCGAGTCTCCAGGAATCAGCAAGCAGAGTGGAAAGAATACAGGCTTTGAAACAAAATGGACTCACATTCTAACTGTGAATATCTCTCAAGTTTTATCATTCTGTAAAATTAGCATAATATGCTTACTTCTTTGAGTGGTTGTCAATACATTAAGGCTCTTAAGAGAAAGTCTAGAACTTTTTTATTTTTGTTTTAGTTTATAGGCCACACCCAACTGTGCTCAGAATTTATTTCTGGATCCATAATAAGGATCACTCCTCAGTGCTGAGGAGACCAAATGGGGTCCTGGGGACTAAACCTAGGTGAGGCACATGCAAGGTAAACACCTTACATTCTGTACTATTTTCCAGCTGTAGCACATCTTTTTAAGAAATTTTAATGGGCACTCCAATGAAGGCACTTTAACCCTTGAATTTAGAATATCATCTTATCCAGAAATCAGTCCTATGCAAAAATAATCCAGTTACAAAAGTTCTTTTATGTGGATCCTAACTTATAAAATTGATACCTAATAAAGAAGAATTTAAACACAGACAGATATGAACACAGAGTGAATGTCATGTAAGAATAAAAGCAGAAATTGAAATGAAGTTTCTAAAACCCTAAAACTTTCACAAAATCCCTAAAAGCCAGCAAATATAGTATATAGGGTATAGGCATGGCACATATTTTCCCTTACAGCTTTCATAATGAATCAACATCACCAACCCTTGATATCTTAGACTACTGACCCCCAATTATTGTGAATAACAAATTTCTGTTTGGTTACTCCATTTTGTGGCACTTCATTTTAAGATCCTTAGCAAATCAAGTTATAATTTTTGAGTAGCTGTTGTTCCATGTATATTTAAAGTTTTAGATGTCAATATTTTCTAAGTATTTTAAGTAACTGTAAATTCTATACATGCATACAGCCCTGGACTTTTCCATTGTGTTATTTTTTAATATTTTGGGTCATACCCAATGGCAGTCAGGGTTTATTCCTGGCTTTGTCTTCAGAAATCACCCCTGGCAGGCTCAGGGGATCATATGGGATGCCAGGGATTCAACCAAGGTTGGCAGCTTGCAAGGCAAATACTCTACTCACTATGCTATTGCTCTAGCCCCTTATTTTTGAAGTGAATTAATATCTTATTGAAACTTATGTTTCATGTATGTATCACTGAACATCAAGATGTGCAGGAAGTACATTAAATTCACCACCAAAAATTTTAATTCTGTCTTTTACCATTTTTTTTAAATCTTATAGTGAACCACTAAAATTGATGTCATCAATTTTAGACCCTCATCAAAGAAATACATAAAATTTTTATATTCCTTTAACATTGAATAATTCTGTTCTGGAAAGTATTTACTCACTCTAAAGGTACTGAGTACATGCTTCTGACCATCTTAAAAATGAGTATATGTCAGTCAAGTTGCCTTCTAATAATATACCTTGATGATTTTCATCAGATAATTTATTTATTGGTAAAAGACAAGAACTTACATTGACATTTTATATAACCTTCTACATACAATTATTAAGTGAAAAGAGCAAAGTGAGTCTGAAAAGTTTTTTCCAAATATTCTTTTTATATGTGGAAGAAACTTAGCAGGCATTTTTCCAAATTAAACAACACCAAAAATACGTACAGTTATTAATAACAAGTTAAATGAGAAAATGTTCAACATTCAAAAGAACAACTAAAAATGAGTCAAATAAATATTGAATGAATAAGTAAGTAAAAAGCAAATAGTAATAATCCACTATGGAAGATATATTAATATATCTTTGCTTATTCTCTTTGAAATGACAAAGATATTGGAGGTTAAAACATAAAAATTGGGGCCAGAGAGATAGCATGGAGGTAGGGTGTTTGCCTTACATGCATAAGGATGGTGGTTCAAATCCCCACATCCCATATAGTCCCCCGAGCCTGCCAGAAGTGATTTCTGAGTGTAGAGCCAAGAGTATCCCCTGAGCACTGCTGATTCTGACCCAAAAACCAAAAAAAAAAAAATTATAAATATAAGTTAAAAAGTATAGCAATTGTCAGATACACAGGATCTATCTGAATGTCAGGCAACCTCAGAAAATGCAAAAAAAAAAAAAAAAAGAAAATTCTTTTTGGGAAAAATTATTCTGTACTAAGGTCTTTATCTTTAGTGAAAGCTGAGTGGTGTTGGGAAGACAGGCATGTGAGGAGTCAATGAGAAAACAGAAAAGACTCCATGAGGGTAGAAATTTTCCTAAAGGGAAAAAGATTCAAAACATGAAAGGACACCTTTATGTCCTTGAAAGACATTAGTGAAAATGGCCAAGACAGGAAAGTACAACAAAGTCTCTAAAGAATAGTAAAAAAAAAAAAAAAAAATTGGTACAACCTAAACAACAAGAACGTACAGCAAGAAAGTGGAGTGATCACAAAACTTGTCAAACAAATGAATCCCTAAAGAAAAAATTTACCACAGAATAGATAAATATAGAAACTAGGTATTTTGGCATAAACTAATTTCCTCTTTTTTCCCTAAAGAGTGAGTCAAGCATTTAAAGCAGAAAGGCATAGAATAGAGGTTCTTAGAGAACATACTAAGGAAATAACAAACAAGCATAAGGATTGGGAAGCTAACTCAAGTGGTAGAGCCTGTGTCTAGTAAATGCAGGCTGAGTTCAAGCCCCATCACAACATAACAACCCATGTTGCAGAGGGTACAATCCTGGTGACCCTGAATAATCACTTAACGTGGTAGAGCACATAAAGGAAGAAAAGAAAAGAAGAAAAATAAATAAATAAATATAAATGGAGACAACAACTTCAATGACCATGGCTTTTATGTGGTGCTTATCTTTATTGTTGGAGTTCTCACTGGATATTTTACTTGACACTTCTTTTTGTACTGTTGTGGTGTTTCACCTTCCTTTTCCCCTTCGTCTTTCAAACCTAGGATGAGAGCCTCCAGAAGGACTCTGCCTACCCTCGGCATATTTGATTTTTTTCCCCCAGTTTAGTACCTTTCTCTTCTTCAAACAAAACCACATAACTTAAACTATCTAGTCCTGCCTCCCAACTAGAGCAGGAAATAAGGGGGGTACCAAGACCAAACAGGTGTAAGAACACTAAGTAGTAAGCTAGGCACAGAGGAGACCACTCATTCTAGCAGCCCGGGGGGTGAGGGAGGAGGATGTGGGAGGTAGGATGGGAACGGAGGTGGAGGGAGGACAATTCAGTGATGGGAACTCCCCTGTTTTTATGTTAATATGTACCTAAAATATTATCGTCAGTGATATGTAAGCCACTATGATTAAAATAAATATTATATTTAAAAAATCACTTAACGTTGCCCAACCACTTCACTGACAGGCCCTTGGTGTGACTCTCATACTATAAAAGAAAAGAAGATAAAATGAAAAAAGTGATGAAATTAATATTTTATGAACATAATAAAAATTTTTAAAAAGGATTAAAAAGCACAGAAATGATGATAGCATTAAATTGACTATAAGAGAATTTGTATTGTGGTAAGGAAACAAGATTAATATCAATTTTAGATACTAAAAATGTAATCAAATTAAGAAAAATAAAGAAAAATTATAAGAAGAACAGGAACTGATTAGAATATTAATTTTTTAATCAGGAAAGTGAGATCTACCATGAATGGAATGGTTGTCTTACAATTTTTTCTCTTCAAATAAAATCACATAAGAGGGCTAAGGAATGTGGATTAGTGGAAAAGGCATGAGTCTTTCAAGAATGAGTTTGCAAGTGATAGGCTCTTGTGAGTTCTCTAATATAGTATGGGACCCTCAGACACCACAACAGAATTACCATCTCCAGCTTCCAGTCAAATGTATGAAACTAAAGTGTATTGAAACTAAAGTGTGAGGCTCCCAATTATATCACAATCAAAGATGTGTGAGCACCACTACCATGAGTGTATTCCCCAGTGAGCATAAATAGAAGCACCACAACTAAAGTCTGTGTCCCTGTCAAGCACCATGACCAACTGGGTGAGCCCTGCAATAAATATATGTCCCGTAGTTATTGCAATAACAATAGTAAAGGGAAGGTAAAGGGGGATATTTAAAATAAGGAATTAACCATACAAACTGAAATGGCATTCTTTTTGTCTAATATAATATATTCAATACAGTCAGTACTGAGACAAGTGGGCTAGTAAAAGATCACTGAACATTACAGAGAAATAATAATTTTAACAGAGATACCTATCAAGACATTGACAATAGATACAGATGCTTTAGATTTTTTTTCATGGCCTCATTCACAGCCAGAAAGCAGGAGAGCAATCCCTATAGGATACTGAAGAATAAAGAATAAGCAAGGTTTTCATAACCTGCTGAGTTGTCTTTTTCAACATAAGTTGCAGAAAAGCAGTGTCAATTCTTGTGTTTCAGGGAATATGTTTTATGAGTAAAAATATAAGCAACAAACTGTAGTCCACTGAGAGATGACAATAGAACCCAAGTAAAATGACTGACCAGGTACATTAACTATATTAAACTGTAGAAATATGAGTAAAATTAAGGTGAGAATTGATTTCAGATTATAAATATGAAATATACATGCTAATAAATTATGTACCAATAAATTGCTTTCAAAGTGGCATTTTCCAAAGATGACATTAGAATAATTTTATTGCAGCTTCATTTAAAATAGCCACTCAAAAAATAGAAATGAAAAAGAAAAAATGGCTAACCACTCACCAAAATATCATATAGAAGAATATTACATGATGTTATGTAAAAGGATATAGAGTTAAAAATCAAGACAGACTACATGATTTTCAGGGTTTAGTGAAAAATGAAGATGCAGAGCTATAATTTAATACAGTATTCCTAAGTGCCTTCTTGACCCAGTTTTGCAGTCATGGTTAAAACTTCCAATTTCCCTTTATTAGCAATTAGCTAAAGCTCTACTTCAACCACTATTTTTGACAGATTATTACTCTTCAGACAGACCATGAACATATTTCAACTGCCTCCCTCATCAGAGCAAATACTACAGAACCTGGAAGTAGATACCTGGAACTATATCTGCTTTTTACCTTCCTTCCTAACCCATCTATGAAATAATTTAAATTAGCCCATCTACAGGGCCTCCCAAACACAATAGCCCTATAGTTCTGTTTAAGTAAAAGCTACATCAAATAAATAACTGCTTGTTGTTACCCTATCTCATCAATCACTATGCATGATCTTGTCATATCTCACTTTAATTCTTTAACTCTTATAAAAAGAGGACATTTGTCTTGTTTAAAATAATAATTAATTATTATTTTATAAGACTGACAGTTTATACAGGTGCTGAAGCTCTTGCTTTGTCCATAACCTATATTGGTTCAATCCCTGATGCCACATACTGTCCCCTTAGCACAGAGCCAGGAGTAAGCCCTGAATACTGTCAGGTATAGTCTCAAACCAAAATTTTTTAAGTTGACTTTTCAAAATACTAATAACAGAGCAGTAAAGTGAACAAAAGTATTTATGATGCTGGGGGTGTGGGTGGGGTTCCTGAGTGACTTATGTTAAGTGTGGAAGAGAGAAGCAGTAGCCTCAAGAAGGAGTCTACCATTTTCTCACCTCTGCCACATAAGAATAGCTGGAGAGAGTTAAGACTTTGGGTTTTACTCTTTGCATGAAAGCAAAGTCGGTTATATGCCTTAATCAGGTCTTTTGGGTTCATAATCTTTTTCTCAGAAAAGAATTCATGAAAAGATGACCAACGAAGTAAAGTCAAGTTTTATTTGGAAATCCTGAGGTATTTTTCTGAGTCAGTAATACATATGTGTACAATTCCTTTGTTTCAAGTCCATTTATATACTACTTCTCCCAATCTGCCCATGTGGGGCTTTCTACTAGGTAAGAGTCCATTGTGATAGTGCTGCCAAGAGGAAGGGTTAGGATCAGTTAATGCTTTTCTTTGACCTTATTTTCCTGGCTTTTATTCTAGCTTTTATTATTTTATTTTCTCTCACCAGACGTTAATTCCTGTGTCCACAAACTAGGTGAGTCTGGATAGCATTAGGATTAGTTAAAAATTCAAATTCCATCTCTTGTTGTTATGATGTCCCAAGGATTTCTATACTATTCCAAGAACTCATTGCATGGAGATCATTCCCTATTTACCTGACTGCTTCAATTCTAAATATGGACTACCAATAACTACACATTCTATACATATAAAGATCAGAGTAAGCAGATACATAAGGAAGTCCCCTGATCCACCCATGGCAATGAGTTCTTAGGGTTTAATGAGTTCTTGGTACATAATAAGAACAAGAGGTGGAATTTAAAGAAGTTACTTTTATTTATCCCTTGCCCTAATAATACCAGGACACACCTTGCAGATAATGAGTGGAACTGAGGTTTGATCAGAGAAACTCCAGCAGAAACAAAGGCCAAGAAAGTCACATATCAACTGTTGGCAACCTTTTCCCCTGCAACTGAAAGAGGACTCTCACCTTGGTAGAAGACCCAAATGAGGCAGGTTGGAAAAAAAATTATCTAAACCAAATTGGAACAAAGGAGAAATGTACATGTGATTCCTGGTCACATGAACATGGTCCTACATGCACATGTTTCCCACAGCTCCACTCTTGAGATATGTACTTTTCTATTTTTAAATTGGGTTGTGTACTAGGATTCTCTCTTTAGGAGAAGCCTGTCTTTTTTCTTGAGTGCATTACTCTTATTATCCTCAATTCCCTTCATCAGAATCTCCAAATAAAGTCTGTTTTTACTTCACTGGTCATCTTCCCTGAGACACTTTTCTTTGAGGGAAGGTGATGGACCTGAAAGCCCAAGCAAGGTTGTCGTCACCTTGGGACCTCCACCAGCAATAAGATGTTCCAAGAAACACATATGACTCAAGAATACTAAATTCAAACTAAAGAAGAGAATTTGCAAGGATAATTAAAATTGCAAGGAAAATTGAAGGTTTCCAATGTACCTAGGTTTGTTTGTTTTGTTTAAGAAAAACATGTGAGCCAAAAATAACTTGAACTATAAGATCTGATAAAGCCAGGTGACAGATTCGTCACCTACATGTGTTAGAAACTGAAAATGTGGGTATCCATAATTTCTAGATGCTATCAGTTTTTGAGATTTTCCTTTTTTAACATAAAATAAAATTAAGATTCATGATTTGGTTTCATATTGCCTAAAATCACTAATTTAGAAAGATGTGCACACAAATGTTCATTGCACTGCTACTTACAATTTCCAGGACTTTCAAATAATTCAAATGAGCAGGAACAGGTAAATTGATCAGTGGAAAAAGTTGAAAAATATATAAATAGACATTTATTCAGATATAATAAACTATGAAAAGTTTTTGATACAATATAGATAACTAATGCATATTATGCTAAGAAATATGATTCAGTAGAAAGTCAAATACATTAGGTATATACAGGTATATACTACATTGGTAGTATATAATATGTAGATTGTCCTATTGTCCAGTGAAATGTACAATAATTCAACAGAAAGTCATATTCTGGAAGACTTTATCCTTAGATAGTATAAAATAGGTAAGTAATGTCCAGTGAAAACAAACCCTTGCACTCTAACAACATAACTGAGATTACCTGGGGTAAGGATGTAAAAAAAAAAAGTAGAAATGAAGTGTTTTGTGGACATGGTAAAGAAATTCTGGTATTCTGGTAATGGCTGCAGTGTGGTAATATTTTGTGATGCGTAGATTATCCTATATCCAAGAGTATAGAGAGGAGGGCAGAAAAGGAAAGAAATAAAGGGGGAAAGTAAGATGATTAAGAAGGAAAATTCAAGGGAGCAGGATTAAGAACATTTGATGCATCATTGGGCTGGAGAGATAGAAGAGTGGATAGGATGGCTGACACAGATTTGATGCCTGGCATCCGCGATAGTCCCCTGAGCACTTCCTCCAGGGGTGCAGATACAGGAGTAACGCCTGAGCATCACTGTGTACACACACACACACACACACACACACACACACACACATATATACACACACACCCTATATTAGTATGTGGAGTATTGGTGTGTATATATGTACATGTATATATTACAGAGTCAACAGCACTGAAAACATGAGATCCAAACTACAAACAACAGCCAAACATTAAAATGTAGCTGTCAAAGTGGTAGGCTGAGGGGTTGAAAGAGTGGGAGAGACTTGGGAACACTAATAATTAGTTATTAAAACTAATTATAGGATTGGTGGTAGAGTATTATATGTCTAAAATTTATCAATTACTTTGGAAATGACAGATAAATAAATAAAAAACATTTTAATAATTAACTAAATTCTAACTAAAAAAATAATTTGGGCAATAAATGCTTCACAAACGACCAGAGAACCACAGTATGGGGCATATAAGCTCATGGAACAGATTATACATGATTGCACTACCATTTTTATCTCACTAGAATTACTTACTATAAACTATAATATGCCTTTGTTATATCACAATGTAAATTAAGGTTTTCAGCACATGAAAAATATATGAAATTTTGAAAAAATTATACGAAAAAAGGAGTGAATTAAATTAAAATTCCACCTTGGAAAAGTTTGCTGTCCTGCTATTCATCCTTGTAATTAAACATTCTAAATCAAGAAAAGATTTTGAGTAGGAAGTTAGTCCTAGATCTTTTTATCTTCTTCATTTTCAATAGAGCACAGAGTGCCCTCCTGTGTATAAACTGGAAATAAATATCTACCATTGCCATTACTTCCAATATTAATTTTTCTGACAAAAAATACAAATTCCTGGAGCCAGTGTGATAATACAGTGCATAGGGTACTTGTTTGCCTTGCCTGCAGCTGACCCAGATTTAATCCATTGCATCCATCACAGTTTCCTGCCAGGAGTGACTCCTGAGTGAAGAGCCAAAAGTAACCTCTGAGTACCAACAGGTGTGATCCAAAAGAAAACAACAACAACAACATATATATATATATAGTTGACATATTTTAAACACAAATTTTTAATATTACTATGAAATATGTACTGAATATATAAATGCAATATTCATAACAAAACAAATGTCTAGATTATCCTTGTCATCTATTTGGCATCATTGCCTTAGTCTTTTTAAATTTTTATTCCAAGCAACATGCTTGTAAAGTTTACAAGTTTAACTTATGCAGTATTATAATTCAAGATTTCTATATACTATAACCATTGTATTATCATTGTTTTCAATTCAGTATGTTTATTATTTATATTTGAGGTTCAGGGACTCTCATTCACAGGGACAAGACCAAAATGCAATCCTCATTTTATTTTAAAGAAAGTTTAAAAATTAACATCTGGGTCTCAAAACATAGATAGGTAAGAGAGTGGATAAAGCTCTTGCATTATATGTGGTTGTTGAATAACAGCCCTAAACAGGGCTGTATGGTAATGGGATGGTTGGAGGGTGCCGCCTTTCTCCTCCAGTCCTGGCCACACATCTGCAATCTCCTTCAGTCGGCGGGTCTGCAGGTTCAGGATAGTAGCGAGAAAACGATCCACAAACAGGTTTCAGGAGACATCAGCTTTATTCAGGCCCT
Organism: Suncus etruscus; assembly: GCF_024139225.1. NCBI lineage: Eukaryota > Metazoa > Chordata > Mammalia > Eulipotyphla > Soricidae > Suncus > Suncus etruscus. The sequence goes on along the minus strand of NC_064867.1, from coordinate 17,914,961 downwards.
AGCCATCACATGTGTCTCCTAAGTTTAAACCTTTTATGCTGGGTTCATAATCAGCCCTGTCATCTCAACCTCTTTCAGCCATGTCCTCCCTTCCTGCTTCTTCCTTGCTGAATCTCTCCCAATCTTCCAATCAATCTCTTTCCTGCAAAGACCCCTCCCAGAAATGGGCAGGTCTTACTAGCAGGTAAGGTTACACAGGAAAAATGGGTGTGGGGTAGGGTAACATGTGGTCAACCCAGATTTAATTCCCCGACACCACAAATGGTCCCCTGGAAACTGCTAGGAATGATTCCTGAACACACAGCTAGGAGCATAGCCAGTTATGGCCCCAAAACACACAAACCTAAATATCCAAATAATTTGCATTTTCTCAAATAAATAATTATAATGAAAGATTTAAATTATTAGCAGAGAGCTCAGACACTTGTAAATATATTATGACAAAATTTGGACCTCCTCACTGTGAACGTTAAAGATTTTTTTCATCAGGAATGTCACTTACTTCGGTTGAAATAATTTTTTTTTTTTTTTTTGGTTTTTGGGTCTCACCCGGCAGTGCTCAGGGGTTACTCCTGGCTCCACGCTCAGAAGTTGCTCCTGGCAGGCTCAGGTGACCATATGGGACGCCGGGATTCGAACCGATGACCTTCTGCATGAGAGGCAAACGCCTTACCTCCATGCTATCTCTCCGGCCCCTGAAATAATTTTCTACTTCAACAACTAAAAAAACTTGAGTTTTAGTATTTATTTTGTTCCATGTGTCTTAGAAGTCCTTCATTTTTGGAAGAACTGTCAGTCAAATTCAGTTCAACAACTTGTAACAGATTCCCATCTGTCTGTTAATAAATATTTGATTAAAGTTAGGCTCTTAAGTAGAATTTACAAAAATATTTCTTCATAAATGTTTAAGTTATTAAAACCATATCCACCTGGGGAAATAAAATGTATTTCTAAAATTATGGGTTTGGAAAAGTGGAGGTACTCGTAATATAAATCTGTTACTAGACTTACTAGAATGTAAATCTGTAATGTAAAGTGAAATCAATTAGATTTTATTTTAGAGAGTAAACTGATTTTGTACAGAAAATTTGCTTTTTAAGTTATGCATTCTTACATTCTCATCTATTTGTTGTGTTCTAGTGTCCTCCAATGGATATTCTTGATAGTACTGGTATTGCACAATCTTACCGAGTCAGATCATCCCTAGAAAATTGCATATTATGTGAGTTCACTGAGCAAATAATCCTTGAACAAACTAGTTCCCCACTTTGATTTCAGAGCTAGTCAATATAACACATACAAAATCTATTCTCTTCATTAGACAGTAAGTTCCATACAGATTAAATCCTACCCTTTTTCCTCTCTTATTACACTGAATATTCTTGAAAGTTAAGAATACATAGATATACGAAAGTAACTTAGATTTTAAAAAGAGTATAATTTAGTACAGGTAGTGTTCATCTAAATAATGAATAAAACAAATTAAAATTATTTTATTAGCACACAGAACATTAGGAATTATTCAAGAGCAGGTATCACTCAATTACTTTGTTGAATATAATAAGAAAAGGTAAAACACAAATGTATTACTTAATGTGAATGAAGAGATGATTTCAAAGTGTGAATCAGAATATATAGTTTACATACTAATGCTTTGGATTTTTATGGCCATAACGAAGATCAATTTTCCACATATTTCTCAAGTGCAATCATAATAAAATCTAAAATTGTTCCTGAAAATTTACCAGAAGATCTTTGCTACTCTGTGCCTCCAATTTTCTTGTTATTTATCTTTTACATCATCGTCCCTATTTTATCAAAGGCCTGAATCAAATATACTTATTTTTACACAGAAAATATTGAATTCAAAATTGTAGGTGAGAGAAAGTGGGCCCATAAAGAGAAATTGGAATATTTGGGGCATCTTAAAAAAGCTCCTAGAGGGGCCGGTGAGGTGGCACTAGAGGTAAAGGTGTCTGCCTTGCAGGCACTAGCCAAGGAAGGTCAGCAGTGTCCCATATAGTCCCCCCAAGCCAGGGGCAATTTCTGAGCTCTTAGCCAGGAATAACCCCTGAGCATCAAACGAGTGTGGCCAAAAAACAAAAAAACAAAACAAAACAAAACAAAAAAAAAAGCTCCTAGAGTATAGGAATTTAGCCAGTGGTGGGACATTTAGCTTACATATGTGAGACAGAGTTCATTTCACAAGGAAAAGAAAATCTAAAGAAAAAAATCATTGAATAAATAAGAATGAATACTATATGTTGCTTTCCTACTGAACAAGAGTATGATTGAAATTATTGCTAATATTTTATGGCATGTTTTCTCACCAAATGAAATAACTTGAGCAGATAAAAGCTATATAGACTATAACCAACAATAGGAATATTATTATGGTCATATTCTAGCACTTATTCATTTCATGACTATCCTAAATAGTTTCTGCAAAACAGATTTGGAAAGATTCTAAGGATTTTTATATTGAGTTTAGAAGACAGACATTTTAATAAAATAATCAAAGTTGTCAAGGAGCTACCAAAATCAAATACTAATTGAAGATTATGACAAATATTTCTTTCACTGAGATTAAGTAATGCTGATGTTACATTTTATTTTTTTTTTTTTTTGGTTTTTTGGGCCACACCCTGTGACGCTCAGGGGTTACTCCTGGCTATGTGCTCAGAAGTTGCTCCTGGCTTCTTGGGGGACCATATGGGACGCCGGGGGATCGAACCGCGGTCCGTCCTAGGCTAGTGCAGGCAAGGCAGGCACCTTACCTCCAGCGCCACCGCCCGGCCCCTGATGTTACATTTTAAAAGTAGAAATAACGTCAATGTAATGAAAATATACACATAATAAACTTGTACATTTTTCCATGTAAACCCATTTATAGTTCTAAATAATTGCTGTACCACTGAGCTGTACAATCAAGAGGCTTGTAAGTCCTTGATGAGCTCTTCCCAACATTTTATGAATAAAAATAAAATACAGAGCAAATAACAGCACACACCGTGCACACAAGTATGCACTTATATAAATATGAATATAGTAAAACATAATTTGAAGATCCTAAGATTTCCTAAAAATGATTATATACCTAGAAAAGTTACTTTCTAAATGCTAAATACTTTGCAAAAATCTGTGCTTAAAACTCGATGCAATTGTATGTAGCTGTGCATTTTCTATCCCAAGACAATTAATCAAGATGGTCACCATCAAGATCTTCTTACATCAGGTAGTAACATAGCATATCTGTAGCAATTAGAAGCAGTACTCCACCAGCTCTAGTTAGCTTGGATGTAGTTACTGAGTTCCTAGAAGTTTTGGAATAACCTTTACTCAAACACTGTCAACCACTACTGTATTCTTTCAAACCTCTTAAGATCCTCAGGCATATCAAGGTAAGAAAATATATCTGATTTCTCTGTTAAGTATATTCATAAAAACTTCTTTCTCTAATCCTTGAATAAATAAGCTTTATTTCATGCAGTTGTTATCTACCTCTGATTATCTTAATCTTAATCTTAATCTAGTATTTTCACTTGCCAATGATTACAGAGTAAATTGAAAAAAGCTAAAGCTACACCAAACAATTTGTTATGAAATACCTTAGAATAAACACACTATCTCCTATGATGATTGAAGTGACTTGATAACTCAATAATCACAAGTTTCACAAGTCATTAAAACTGCATTTAAGATTAGATAACTAGATAGGACCATGTCCAGATAGATGAGTACCTGTTTTATTCTAGAACTATAGCATTAGGTGTCATAGAAATAAAAGAAGCTCTAGAAGATAAATCTAACCATGCAAGGAAGTTCATTGGCAAATGCAAGTTATGTAACCAAGTGTAAAGTCAAGATTATGGGAAATAAAACTTATTTACCAGGAAACACTAATCAACAATGCATATATATATATATATGCTACAAAAATAAAAAAATAACATTTATAATTCAATGTACTACAGTACCAAAAAAAAAAGAAGTTTTTAGGAGACAGAATTCTGAAATTCCAAGTCTTATTTAACAATTATATAATAAAACAAGTGGGTAACTATTTTGAATCCCAGCTATTCATAGAAATAGTAGAATAAATGACTGACAACATCTTATCCAACACCGATTATTTTCTCAGTTTATCATCCTTTGTATTAAATTAATTTTCTCCTATTATACATACTATTTTTAGAGTTAACAGTCTCCATCTCAAGGCTGGAGTGATTGCACTGTTGGTAGGGCATTTGACTTGTATGCAGCCAACCTGGGTTTGCTCCCTGGCATGCTATATGATCCCCAAGCCTGCCAGGAGTAATTTCTGAGCATAGAACCAGGAATAACCCCTGAGTGCCATTAGGTGTAGCCCAAAAGCAAAAACAAATAAAAAGTTTCCGTTTCAAGAAAAATAGACTAATACCTTATTTATCTAATGTAGAAATAACTCACCCAAGTAGCTCCTCGTGTTATTATATAATCACCAACATACACTCTTTTCTGACATTTAAACTAAATACTTAATTATTGAAAGTACTAGATAGTCTCATAAATCATATGTCTTTTAACTTAAGTTTTTATAAAGCATTACTTAATTAAATCTACATTGAAAATCTTTATCTCATCCTTTTTATAGGTCCAACTTCATTAGCCTAGATACTTAAACTCTCTTCTTCCTGACATTCACTCCATCAGTCTACTTATTTTTAAAAGTAAAAACATGTTTTATTTAGAAATTCTGAGGAAGGGGAAAAAGAGGGAGAGAGGGTAACATAGAGACAGAGCAAGAGAAAGAGACAGAGAGAGTGAAGGAGAAAGAGAGAGGGGTGAAGTTAAGGAGAGTAATGTTCTTAAAAGAGATAGTGGATTTCTTCAAAGATGGAGAGGGCCTCAGTACACCTCCCAACATTAAAGTATGAAAGTAGACACATCTTCAAGAGGGGAAATGCAGGTGATATGTGCTCTGGCAACACGTGTGCACAGCATTGACACATGAGCATATAAAGCACATGCACCTCTCATATTACTTGAAAAAAAAAAAACCAAATCTTCAAAATATGCTGGCCTTCCTTCTATTAACAATAACTATCCAAAACTTGAAAATAAAGCAAAAGTCTAAGTATCAGGCTTTTTTTTTTAACATTTTCAATAATACTTAAAGCCAATGTTTAAAAAGTTCACCTAAAAATTGGTAAGGTGCATAGAATTTGTTGAACTTACTATCACTGAACAAAACTTAGACCTAATGAACCCACATGCTAGTAAGGTCGATTTTTATCCAGAAGAAAATGTAATCTCAAATGTTACGTTTTATGGTCTTATATAGCATGATCTAGGCTTATACTGACTCAACAATTATATTTTATTTTTTAATTATATTGCTAAAGATATCTACTTTAGCGACCTAAAAGTTGTTGGTGAGATTAAGAAAATTTTGACATGTTTCCATTTTAAATTTATATAACAATTGTTTTTGAAAGGTCTATTTCTACATTTATTATTCTAAAAAGTTTTTCTCATTCTTCATTCCATTGTGCAATGTTATTATAACTCTCTTATGTCCTTCTAAGCTTATCAAAATAAGACTTCTCTATCAAGTTTTGTCCCATATCTTTTCCTATCAAACACACTTATTTTCTTGTATTGATAAGATTTTATTTTCTGGATTATTCATTATTATGGGAAGATATATTCAGATAGTTTTTAATTCAAAAAGTTATTGATTTGGGACGGGGGCAGTGGCGCAAGCGGTAAGGCGTCTGCCTTGCCCACGCTAGCCTAGGATGGACACAGTTCAATTCTCCCTGCTTCCCATGTGGTCCCCAAGCCAGGAGTGATTTCTGAGTGCACAGCCAGGAGGAACCCCTAAGCATCACCATGTGTGCCCCCCCCCAAATTACCGTATTTTCCAGCGTATAAGACAACTTTTGAAACAAAAAAAAAGTCAGTCGAAAATCAGGGATCATCTTATATGCCGAGTATATCCAGAAAAATGTTTCAATATGCCGCTAAACGAAAATTGTCTGAATATTGCCACAAAACGAATTTTCTAACTCGATCCTGCACCAATCACTGCCAGGCTGCTCTGACTGCCTCTCTGACTCAGCCAATCCAAGCAGGCTTTTGATGCATGCAAATGAGACAATGTTCTGGACCCGAATCTACACTGTCAAAAGCCTGCTCAGATCGGCCAGAGTCAGAGAAGAAGTCTATTACAGTAGAACCTTTGACCTTTGCTTGTTGTGATTGGCTCACTGTGGTACATACAGTTGCAGCACAGGAACGTTTTGTCTGATACAGCGAATATAGGCCTAAACCTATGTTTTAACTGCAAAATTAGGGGGTCGTCTTATACGCCCAGTCGTCTTATATGCCGGAAAATACAGAATTCTTTTTAAAAGGGTATAAAATCATAAGTCACTCTACCCAGTTAATGGATATATACTTTCATTCTTTTAAAAATATTTTTAATTCCAATACCATGAATTACGAAGATGCCCATAATAGTATATCAAGCATACAATATCCCAAAACTATTCCAAACACTAGTGACAACATTCCTCCATTGTTTTCCTTTAGTCCCCTTCCACCTCCCAGTCTGCTTCCTTGACAGGCGCATTTTTAAATTTGGCTACTGAGTTATTTTCTGTTGTTTTTATTTGGGGGGCACACCTGGCAATGCTTGAGGGACTATATGAGATCCTGGGGTTAGAATTAAGTTGGCCATATGCCAAGCAAATACTTTTGTTCACTCCTGCCTCAGAGGTCATTTTTTTTCCATTTAATTATTGTGGTTTGTCTCATTCTTACAGTATGGACAATTCTTCAGATTATTACATTTGCTTCTTTGTGACTTTATGTACTATAAATTTTTATTCTGTTTCTTTGATTGGTTGAGAACCCAAGGAACAGCATACTGATTTTAATTACAATAAAATGCATTTGAAAATACATTTAAACAGTAATATATACAATTTAAAATCGCCATTAAGGATTAAAAGAACTTTTGTTGGTAATTGATATCTTGATATATCACAGTATTACTTAAAATTTTGCCAGAGGAAAATGCCTTGGAAAAAAGATAGTATAGAATGTAAGGCACTTGCCTTGCTCATGGTTCACCCAAGTTTCATCTCCAGCATCCCAGATGTACCTCCAAGATTAATCATTGAGCAACACTAGTACGCTGCAGCACATACACACACACACACACACACACACACACACACACACACACACACACACACACACACATGGAGTCGAACAAGGCAAGGATGATTAACATTAAAGTGCATTAATTAACAACTTTACAATTTTTTCTGTCAGCTTAGACAAGACTTGGGAAACACCTGAAATAGTCTTTGCAAAGTAGAAAAGGAACAACAAACAAGAAGGACAAAGGTGCCAGACACAGAGGCCATCTTTTGTGAAAAATGTATTCTCTTTTAGAGAATCACTTATAAATTTATGTAACACCAAAGTCCTGTCATATCAAAGATAAATACACACTGCAGCAGTTCCCAGAGGTGAGAGCAAGAATTCTTTGTATTTACCTACTTGTGTAAGTATCAAGTTCTGTTTATGCAAACATATATGATATTCTACTCCAACAGCTAAACACTGAAGCAGCTCTATTTTGATGCAGAATATTTGGAAACTCCAATTTGAAACTTCATTAATAGGTCAAATTAAATAGAAAACTTCCTTAAATCTTTTTTTTCTGGACTAGAGACATAGTAGAGGGCTAAAGGCATTTGATTTAAATATGGTTAATCCTGGCTTGATCCCTTCAGCACAGTCTATAGTCTCCTGAGCACCACTATGAATGATTACTGAGTAAAGAACCAGAAGTAATCCCTGAACACAGCTGGTGATTTCCCCAAAATCAAACCTTGTTGCTGTTTGTCAGAGATAGAATAAATTTTTCTCATATTTAAAATCCGAGGGTAGATCCCCAGCACCCTATTTTTAATTTTGGTTAGGAATATGACTTAAAGAAACCCAAAATAAAATTGAAAAGGGCTTAAAATATACAATTAAAAATTAATCTCTAGAGAAAGTTTCATTAGAGTTGTTTAACCAAATCTCCCATTCTGGAACATCTAAAGACTAATTCTGGAACATAAAGACATTGAATAGGAAGTTGGGGTCCTTTGCTGTTAGACTATAGTAATAGTCTTCTGTCTAATCTCCAATCTACTTCTAGCTTCATCTTCCTAGAAGACAACCTAATAATCTTTCTTCCAAAAACCTTCAATAATTACTGCTTCTCAAAGAGAATTCAAATTTTTTATCCTACTAGTCATGACCTTCACAGTTTAAACCCAAAATAAATCCCCCACTATATGAAAACCCTTAGAAAAGTTCAATTATATATGAACAAATACTTCAGCTAAAATGATTTTCTTAAATGATCCTCATATTTTCTTGAATTTATGTCAGAGTCCTATCTTTTCACTCCTTGGCACATTTTCAACCAAACTTCTCTGCTTATTCTCCTAGACTAAATTCAAATACCACATGATCCTTAAACCTTAGCTAATCACAAATTACCAAAGTGATTTCATTTTCTAAATTCCTAAAACTTTTGTATTTTGTGTGGTTTCATTTTACTGATTATATTACAAGCATATAAATAAATATACAAATTCCTTCTAAGTTGAAAATAACAATCATCGTATTAATAGTACTCTCTGTCCCATAACTTAATATACATTACTTTTATAATTTATTTTTATTTTTTTGGACCACACCAGTGACGCTCAGGGTTTACTCTTGGCTATGTGGTCAGAAATCACTTCTGGCTTTGGATCAAGCACAGGTTCGTCCTGGGTCAACCTCGTGCATGGCAAACACCCTAATGCTGCGTTGTTGCTCTGGCCCCTATTATATAATTAATGACCTTTGGAAATGTTTTAATCTTGATGTTCTGGTTTATAGATTCAATATTTAGAACAAAATGTCGATCTTTTGACAATTTTTGTTCTTTTTTCCCCACACAAAAGGCAAAAACAAAATTTAAATAAATTAAATTTACAAGAAGGTTGAAATGCTTTTAAAATGTTAATTAATTCATACTAGTCTCTTGGTATGACTAGATCTTGCCTTCTGAAAATAGTCTACAGAATATATATATGACAGCAATTCCTCTTCCAGAAAATGTTTTAATACTGTTAAAACTAAGTTCAAATGCCTAAACACTTCCAGAATATCTGAGAGAAGGCAGCCTGTCAGGTGTGCAGGTTGGGTTTAAGATGTTTGTTCTCTCAGGAGTAGCTGTAGGCAAAGGGGGAAGGTCTGGATAGTAGGAAATGTTGGACTAAAATGCTTTGTAATTTAAGTTTGGGCTGCATTGGGAACTCTGAAGCTGAATTTCCAGTTCACCACAGGAAAAAAGCAGATCTTTGTACCTTTACTTTTATCTGTCACCACATGAGAACTATTAGGGAAGTGGCACCTTTGGGCAGGTAATTTTTTAATGGAGGCATTCCTCAAGGAGAACTTCAGACATTTCTCATTAGCAACTTCCTGGCAGGTAATGAACCAACTGTTCAGTTCCTAAGTAGAAATTTTGGCTAGTGAAGTGTTTCATTCACAACTGCTTCTAAATATCGCTATACCTAATATCCTTTCCATTAAGTACAAGAATTTGTTTTGGCTTATTTTGATTTTTAAAATGCCCTGATTCTACATGAAAAAGTACTGTTATATGTCCCTGTATTTCTCATACTTTAGACCTAGTATCAGTCTAAAACTTGTATCATTTTTCCCCTAACTCCAGCAGTTTCAGTCTCAAAACAAATTAAAATTGTGTTTGTATATCTTTCTTTGCCCTAATGGTCACATTGCAAGAAGAATGATAAATGGAAAAAACTTATATTTAGAAAGTAATGAGGAAGAAAGGGGAAATATGTCAAGTCCCTGCAGAAAAATTCTTTTCATTATACTTAGGGATACATCTTAGCCAATATTTTATAGTATAAAACATTCTGAAGAGTCAGCAAATACCTGACATATTTGAAAAAAATGGATAGTGCTGTATTCTGTGTGAATTTATTCATCCCTTTGAACTGTCTCTCCAGCATTGATATCTTTGCTTTAGTGTTTATAACGTGCTTTCCCATACATTATTTTGTCATTTTATCGATGGTTCTGTAAAATAGTCAAAGACTGTAACTGTCTCTACTTAAAAGATAGAAGTCAAAGAGTTCATCTTTTTCAACATCACATAACTAGCGAGAGTGACTTTTTAGCCTCTCTAATCTAAGTATTACTGACATGTCTAACATCATACCAGAAGATGTCAACCACTCTACTGCCATCCACTGTGAGTGTCAGAAATACTAGAAATAATGTCAAATTTGTACAAGAACAAGTTCTTACATAGAAAGTCTGGTTGTCTGCATTATAAAAAAGTATATTCTGTTTTTTGTGTTAATAAATGTTTTCTCCCTTGGAGAAAAAGGGCTATCACAGGAAGAAGAAACTTTTCAGCTATGATAAGCCTATGAGAGTGCATCTGATATGTGAACTACATTTATCAAAGAAGTCTCAATGGCATGTTATGCTGCATTATCCTGTCACTAAGATCTGTAACTATGTCTCCCCTTTTACATTTGCCTCTTTTACCTATCTATGTAGACAGCTCCTGAACTTTTTGTTTCACCCTAGAATACTTTATCAAAAATAGCTAACATGTTTTTCTCCTAAAATTGTTTACTTTCATACTTGTTTCTACTTAATCAAAGTAGTATAGTGTTGTGTCATCTCTCCTATCCTCTACTTTATGAAGTCTAGCTTATTTTCTTCCTTTGAATCTAATTCTGTAGCATGACATATCATCAGTAAAAATGCATGAAGCTTAAAGGATTAGATTTATAAGAGCAATGTGTATATTTTCTACTAGCACTTACAGAATCACACCCAATAGCAAAGACTAAATTCCAGCTGTCTGAAAAATAAGTAGGGGTCAAAGTGTGTCAATTGTGGGAATCACATTCATAAAAATTATTGGTTATACTCCCCATATTACATGGCATTTAAGAAATAGTGGAACCATATAGAGAAGTTATACATAGATGGCAAAATTGAATTAATCTCAATAAAATATAGATTTATCATCAGTATGTTATAATGAACAGATGTTATCTTTCAAAATACTCTTCCTTCATTTCTTGGTTACATAAGACAAAATAAATTATGTAATAAATGATGTTGCTGTGAAAAGAGAATGACCTTGTATTTAAAAAAAATGATTTCAAAATATGGGGCCAAAGCAATAGCCCATATAGTGGTAGGGTGTTTGTCTTGCATGTGGCTGACCCAGGACAGACCTGAATTCAATCCTTGGTTCCCATATGGTCCCCTAAACCAGGAGCGATTTCTGAACACATAGCCAGGAATAACCCTGAGTGTCACTGGGTATGGCCCCGCCAAAAATATTTCAAAATAAATTAAGTGAACCATTTATCCTATTAAGAAACTTATGTCTATACAGTAGATTGATGCTTTTAACTCAATGTAATTGATTCAAAAGTTACACTTATAAAAATGTGCCTCCCCTTTAGTGAATGGCAATGCAACTCTAGCCCAGAACATTTTATAACCCCTTTTGGTAAACTTGCTTTAAGAAAATAACATAAACTACCATTGCTTCTGTTATGGAATTGTAAAGTGGTATGATTATATATGCATATGTATGTATACATATATATGTGTATGTATATGAATATACATGAATATATACACATATCACTTTACAAATGCTACCTTCACTATAGCTGCATGCCGAGGATATTATCAGTCCGTGTTCTGTGAGCAAAATAGTGAGGCTCACCAAGATTATAAAACTTAAAATGCCAAGTTGTCCCAAGTTAGAGAGCTGGCAAGTTAATACATTAATATTTCTGCCATTCTCCTTTCAAATGACTTCATGTACAGTCACAAAGGTTTTAACATGAACTCAAATTCATGAACCTACACACATTGGTAATAATTTCACAAGTGTCTGACAGATACAAGGTTTTATTGGAGTGATCTTCAAGAATGCTAAAATATAAAGGATATGTGAACAGATAATTGGGCCCTGTGTGGGCTTACAATAATCTGGGGAAATTGCTCCTAATTCATAACTGACTCTTGCTAAAAGGTGAGCTCACCTGAAAAGGACAATGCTTTGCCATTATTAGAGAGTATTTTAAAACCTTTTGTGGAGAAGGAGAAGGGTGTGAGAGTGTGAATGTAACCGAATACTCAGAAGGCTCTGCTTCAGAAAAGTCACAAAACCTTTTGGGGAGCACCAAGTCACAATTACAATAAGTCTTCCTGTGTTAAATAATTGAAAGCAGACTTCCATTCTAAAGTTCTGTTATGTTCTATTGCTTTGTGACCACTGATCTTCATTGCTTTGTGACCAATGGATCTTTATAATCCAATGATTCCAAAAGCACTTTTGTGTTCACAGATACATCTTTCATAACAGAATGTATAAAACTTTTCATGAAACCAGATTTTCTTGTGACTTTATTTAACTTGAGAACTGTTCACTTATTAAAATGACATTTCCCTTTTATACCTTTTCATGACAGAATACTTCAATAAAAATGTAAATGAAACAAATGCATATCTATGTTTTTATTATTTATTATTTATTTTAATTATTTTTATTTATTATTTATTTATTATTATTTTAATTTTTTTTTGGTTTTGGGGTCACACCCAGCAGCACTCGGGGTTACTTCTGGCTCTACACTTATAAATCGCTCCTGGCAGGCTCTGGGGACCATATGAAATGCCAGGATTCAAACCACTGTCCTTCTGCATGCAAGGCAAACTCCTACCTCCATGCTATCTCTCCTGCCCCTATTATTATTCTTACTAGGAGTAAACACACCCTAAGTTTTATACATGTTGCAAAGTAAAAATCTAGTATTAGGATTCCCTTTCAAATAAAATGTAAAGAAATTAAAATATTCTAATAGTTATTTGAAGATAGCAGTTCACAAGTATCTTAATATTAACAATACAAGGACCAGAGAGATAGTACAGTGGTTACCTATTCTCTTCGGCATGTGGCCAACCCAGGATTTATCCCCAGCTTCCCACATGGCCCCCTGCGAACTGCCAAAAATTGTTCATTATCACTGAGCACTTCTAGGGGTGGAAAAACCACAGAAAAAATTGAATAAAATAAAACTTTTTTAAAAATTGAACAAACTTAAGATAGTTTAAATTGCTCCTTGTTCAGAATCCAGAACCCCATATAATAAAATACAAATTTTTTAAAAAGACACTTTTCAATTACCTCCAGTAGTAGATGCCATGTATAATTTTCTATTCAATCATTTGAACATGTCTACAATTTCAGACTTATCAGTTCTAATAGTCTAGTTTAAGGAATAATTTTCTGCATTTTTATTTGTAATTTCTTCTCTAAAACTCTGGGTTCTTTAGGAGTGAAGGTAGACAGTCTCACCAAACTCCCCTTCAGACTTCCAGATCCCTGGAAGCCATATGTCAGCTTATTGAACAGCTCCACGGACTAATTTTATTCTCAAAAGGGATATAATTTAAACTACAAAATTTCAGTGGTATCCTGACCCCATAGAGGTAAACTGTTGGGGCATTCTTGGGGATGAACAGACTATGTTCCTGTCCTTCCATGGCCTTGAATCCACACCCTATATTCACGGGCACCCAATGGCCTAACTTCACTGCTGCAGACACTTAACTGACAAAACTTCAGGTTCACTGTTTTTTGGGCTGAGAACTCTGGGTCTTTTCATTGTGAGGACAGGCAACCTCTCTCTACCTCTCCATATTTCCAGAAGTCCCCAGCAACTACAGACATGTTCCACAGCCTCTGCAATGTCAGCTCACCAACTCAAATCCATTCCTGAAATTTTCCTAGAATTTCTGGAACAAGGCAACATTTATAGGGTTCAACAACTCCAAATTTTTAATACTGACACAATAGGAATGCACCAAGTTAGATGGCAAAGTATTACTGAAGCCATCTAAGGTCAACAACAGGAAAAAAAACATGAATGGTCAGTAGCAACAATGACTTAATGACCCTACTGTGAGATATAATAATTTTCACAAATTTTCTTTTACTGAATATTTTTATGATAATTCCATTACCATTTTGTTACAAGCAATAGAAAGTAAATATTTCATGCCTTGAGGAAAGGTGGAAAATTGGAGATAATGGTTTGGCAGGAATGTTACACTGGTATGGGGATCAATGTTAAAATATAGGCTACTAGAAACAACTGTAGTTTGAGAAACTTTGTAAACTATTGTGTTTGAGTAAATTAAAAATTAAGAATCTCCTTTCTAGAATCTACATTCATATTAAAAGTCAGCCTGTCTCTATTGTCAAATAAAAAAGTTGTTAACATCCCTTTATGTCACACTAAGATGATTACCCACAAGAATGTCTTAACATTCAAATAAATACAAACTAGGTTGAATAATAAAAATCCATTAAAGCTTGGATAACAATTATAATTTTAGTCATTACAAGATAGACCTACAATAATAATTCCTTGCAAATTATTGAATTGCAGAGCTTATTAAAATGATGAAAGACAGCTCTTTAAAGAAAAGAATTATAGTAAGATTTATTAAAAGTTAGGTAGTTTTATAGATTTTAAATATACTTATTTATGTTTTGTAAGCTTTCCAAGCATTTTTATACTTATGCCTTCCTAAATATTTTATCTCATTTTACAAAAGAAACAGAAAAGAAATTCTGAGACATTTTAAACATTATAAAATGTTTCAAGAACAGAAAATTAAGCAAATTAAACAGCGTTGAAAAGATAGAAAAAGTATTCATTCTAGAGTTATTAAAATTTTTATATCCAAATTAATAATATTTTTATAACTGAATACATATTTGAAGTATTTAGCTAATCAATAGTTGTCATTTTTGTCATCTGTGAAAGTAAGATAGCATCTGAGACTAAAATGTTTAAGATATTTTTCTTGCCCCAGCATCTGAGAAAGAAGTTCTCTTTAATAAGTTATTTTTTAATTCTTAGAAATTTTTAAAATGTTAAAAATAGTCAATGACACAGGTTTTCAGAAATTTCAGGGACTTCAGAAAAAAATTAGTTTCTTTATAGTAACATTTTTGCTTAAATCTAACTTACACCTACATTATAAAAGAGTAGGACTAAGGAAATGAAAAGAGTTCAAGTGTTGGTTTGGGATTTTATGTGGATTTTATTTGAATTTTATTTGGACTTTATAGTTTTGGATTTTATGGTGATGCTCAGGTAATATTCCTGTGTAGCAACTGCCTGCCTGTAACAGAAAGAGAGAAGAGAAAAGTAGAAACCAAGTATGATTTTATTCCTCCTGGAGTCTGAGACCGGCTGCCATCACCCAGGACTTTCTGAGTCAGAGGGAGAGATAGAGGGAAATTCACTGGCCAAGGTGGCCAGGGGAGGCCCTGGTTCAATAAATAAGAAGAAATAGACACAAAGCAGGCAACATCTCCTTTAGGCTCTATCTCTGCCACCCCATCCCCCACAAACAAGCAGGTGCTGTTCTGGTCCCTATCCTAAGCCCCCTACAAAGGTCCAAGTTTTCTCTTCTATACCCAGAATGACAAGGGGCATGTCCAAAGGCATGTCCAGGTTCAACTGTCATTCAACGAGTGTTATCCAAGGAGAGTGTCCAAGTCCAGCTTCCATATATCAACATTCCTGATTGCTAGGTTGCTTCAGGCAGTTCTAAGGGGACCATATGTGGCATCAGAGATTAAAGAAATTAACTATTATGAGCTCTTCCATCTTAGTAGTTTGATATTCACATCTCAAACCCTTCTCTTATTCAGTCTTCCAGGTGAAGGTTAACATCCTGGTTGACATCAGAGGAACCTGAAGCAGATTTTTCTCCTTCCACTTGGGTCCAGCAGCCTCCACCAATAGTCTCACACCCGCTTCCATGTCTCAGACTCTCTGCTTTCTCTTTCACTCTCCAAGCCAACATACTCCCTTCTAAGGGTCTTAGCATACTAGCATACATTTTTAACAATAACGTCAGCATCATTTGTCTCAGGTCATTGGTATAGATTATAAATACTTTTATAATAAACTACATTTTTATAATCTAAAACATAGTCTTCAAACTTTTCTCATACTTCCCATGCTAGACTCTCTTCTGGCCTTGTTTCCTTACTCTGATCTACCACTCTGCTTTTTGGACCCCAGTCAGATGGCATGGCCCTCCATTTTTACTCAGTTTTTATATGTGACCTTCTTGGAATATCCTGGATACCCATGGGGGAACATATGGCCCAACATGGAGAAATGTTGGTCCATGGTATTGTCTATCCTTCAAATTTGTTGTTTATCATAAGTTAGCTAAGCAAATTCTATGTGCATTTCATGATTAAATTTTTAATTAAATTTTAACACAGCATGGTTAAAGTAGAATAGAACTTGTGGCTTGCTTGATGCAATTAATTAACTAGAACTTGTGACTTGCTTGATGCAATTAAATAACTTTTTGTCTCACTGAGTAGCATGAGATAAGGTACCTATTTTTTCTACCAAATCCATATAAAGATTTTGATAGTATACAATAAGCTAGATATATTCCTTTGAATAGAGATAAAACCCTCAAAGTAATTTTCTAAACCATTTGCTATAAAAGAGTCTTGTCCTCAGTGACTGTCTTATAGTTATCTAAAGATTTTTTCAATAATGAAAGATACCAGATGTATAATGTTCACCACACCATCCAACTCAGTTGTAAAATGCTGCCTGATGAAAACATAACCCTTAAAGAAAAGTGGAAAGCATGTGGAGTATATTTTGGTAGCCCATTATCTTGATTCAGCACAGATGTTCCACCCTCACATTCTTTTCTTTGGAACATCTTGATCTCACTGATGGGCCACTCTCAGTTATTTCTTATCCAAGGGCTACACTGAGCTAGATTGGAAACCTTTAACAGTTTCACTCAGCAGGATGGGTTGATTTGAGCCAAGAATAAACATATGGAGACCTAAGACTAACAAAAACATCTGATTGTGGTGCAGCAACTTATGATCCAAAAGAAAGACAGAGACTGGTGATTCTTCTTACTTATGTTTAAAAAATGAATTACTAAGTAAAACTTAAAGTATCTGGATTTCTGCATCACCCTAAAAACATCACAGTATTCTCTATAAAAGTTGTCAAAGCAAACACCAAATCCAAAGCCAAGAACAACAGAATTGAAACCCAATCTACAACAAGCTAAACACAGAGGGGACCACTTATACTAGCAGCTGGGGACAAAGGAGGGGGATATGGGATGCATGCTGAGAATAGGGGTAGAGGGAGGGCAACAATAGTGGTGGGAATGTCCCTGATTCAATGTCACTATGTACCTAAATATTACTGTGAAAGATTTGTAATCCACTTTGGTTAAAATAAAAATTATTTAATTAAAAAAAAGTTGTCACCCAACTGTGAAAAACTGTGAGTGCTGCCTGTGTGTGTCTGTCTACTATCCTGTTGCTTGAACCTCTTGGGAGTGGGCCGAAAAGAGGCTCCAGAAAACTCGCTCTCCCAGAGGCCAGTTCCAGGGCGGGACTCCATAACGTGAAAACCGGCTATGCTTTGCAGAAGCCGGGTCCCTGTTTGTGACATCAGGCTGGGAAAATCCACGAAACTACGCCTGCCCAGTGGGACCCCACTGTGAAAAACTATGAGTGCTGCCTGTGTGTGTCTGTCTACTGTCCTGTTGCGTAAACCTCTTGGGAGTGGGCCGAAAAGAGGCTCCAGCAGAGCACTTTGGCTCTGCTTTGCTACCTGGCCATGCGCTCTTTCTAAGAAAAGAACACCATCACAACTAGAAAAAAAAAAATCACACTAAGAACTGTGCTGAATCATTGAAGAAGCATTTCTCTCCGGACTGTCTTCTCTGCTGCGTGCTCAGGCCTAAGATTTGATCCTGTGTAAGGCTTCATCCACGGAGGACTCCCCTCCTTGGAGGCAAGTCAGCCCATCCAGATAGGGCGGAGTCAGAGGAGTGTGCTGCCTGCATCATTTAGCCAATGAATACCACCACAACACGTAGAAAATCCCACAAGCGCCACCCACTGAGTGGGAGAAACTATTCACCCAATACCCATCAGATAAGGGGCTAATCTCCAAAATATACAAGGCACTGACAGAACTTTACAAGAAAAAAACATCTAATCCCATCAAAAAATGGGGAGAAGAAATGAACAGACACTTTGACAAAGAAGAAATACAAATGGCCAAAAGACACATGAAAAAATGCTCCACATCACTAATCATCAGGGAGATGCAAATCAAAACAACGATGAGATACCACCTCACTCCACAGAGAATGGCACACATCACAAAGAATGAGAACAAAGTATTGGCGGGGATGTGGAGAGAAAGGAACTCTTATCCACTGCTGGTGGGAATGCCATCTAGTTCAACCTTTATGGAAAGCGATATGGAGATTCCTCCAAAAACTGGAAATCGAGCTCCCATAAGATCCAGCTATACCACTCCTAGGAATATACCCTAGGAACACAAAAATACAATACAAAAACCCTTTCCTTACACCTATATTCATTGCAGCACTATTTACCATAGCAAGACTCTGGAAACAACCAAGATGCCCTTCAAAAGATGAATGGCTAAAGAAACTGTGGCACATATACACAATGGAATATTATGCAGCTGTCAGGAGAGATGAAGTCATGAGATTTTCCTATATATGGATGTACACGGAATCTATTATGCTGAGTGAAATAAGTCAGAGAGAGTGAGAAAAACGCAGAATGGTCTCACTCATCTATGGGTTTTAAGAAAAATGAAAGACATTCTTGCAATAATAATTTTCAGACACAAAAGAGAAAAGAGCTGGAAGTTCCAGCTCACCTCAGGAAGCTCATCACAAAGAGTGATGAGTTTAGTTAGAGAAATAATTACATTTTGAACTGTGTTAATAATGAGAATGTATGAGGGAAATGGAAAGCCTGTTTAGAGTACAGGCGGGGGTCAGGTGGGGAGGAGGGAGATTTGGGACATTGGTGATGGGAATGTTGCACTGGTGATGGGTGGTGTTCTTTACATGACTGAAACCCAAACACAATCATGTATGTAATCAAGGTGTTTAAATAAAATATAATGAAAAAAAGTTGTCAAAGCAGATTACCATTGTTTTTTATTCTAAAGAAATCTAGAAGATATATTAATTCCAATTTTCTCACTAAATTGTTGAGTGATTTAGAGTTTTGTCACTTACTCTTCCTAAACCACAATTATATTAATTGTAATTAAGGACCTTTTTAATGCAATGCTATGTTACAAAAATGACATCAATTTCATGGAATTATTATAGATATAAAATACTAAAAACAATTCATTAAAAGCTCCATTTATGTACTTTAGTACATATTCTATGCAAATTTGTCATAATAGTAACATTTTTATTTTATAATGAACCTTACTAGATGACTCTGTTGAAGTTTATATTGATAGATAATAGAGAGACAGGTAGATATGATAGTACTTTAATAGCAAAAATTAGGACTTGGAATAAAATATTGTTTTACAAAATTGTATACAATACAAAATATTGTATCCTCCTAGAAGTAAGCAAATTGAATTGGAGGCAGATAAGTTACCTGCCCAAGTCAGTTATTGATAAGATAATCTAATCCTAAAACCTGTACTTCTGGACATACTGTAATGTTTTCTGCTGTACTAGAATCTAATACTATTGGTGATAATACTGTCAAATTGTTCCATTCATATTGTCTTTATTTGAAAGATAAAACTAGCATTTTCTAGATACATAAAAGACCATAATTTGGTGTAAGATTGCATTGGTAATGCAGAAATGGTAAGTGAAATGCAAAAATATCTCTATTTTTTTCCTTTTGTGGGCCTAAAAATGCCATTATAGTGTTGTTGTTTTCAGCAGATTCCCCTCCCTTCCAGAGAGGCTCAATAGATATCACACCTAACTTTATCTGACATATAAATCATTTGGTTCCACAATTCCAGGAATGAACAGTCCATATATATGGCTACAGAATACCTCCTCCACATTTTATAGTATTAAAAGTCTAGTAGGAGTAAAGAAAATTTTATGAAAAGCTGTACATAAGTTCGCCAAGCTCAAGGAGTGAAAATAGTAACATAAAATGGTCTTCTAGCATTGAACAACTCAGTAAAGTCTCAGAGAATGGCTTTAAAAACAGTACTATGAATAACAGTTCTCACAAATTAAGTTTTATTGATATATTTTCTGAAAATTCCATTTGCCATTTTGTTTTAACAAGCAATATGAAGTAAAACTATACTTGCTTAGGGTGCAGGTTGGGTGTTGGGTAGTAAATTGGGAACATTCATGGAGCAAATATCACAATGGTGGTGGGATTAGTGTTTGAACATTGCCTAAAACAATTGTGTTGTGAATAATTTTGTAAATCACAGTGTTTAAATTTTTAAAAACAGTTCAGATAGGCACTACAAATTGGAATGGCCAAGCTAGATAAAAATTATTTTAATTCTTATATAAGTGGAAAGTTATTGCAATACAATAATTTAATTAAATTTCTGCAACTCTTTATTTCATAACAAGTAAATTATAAATATTTACTCATTTACAAAATAATAAATTTAAACTAAATAACCATGTCCTGTTCAAATACCTCTATTTTAACAACCATTATCTAAATCCAAATTATATGAATGTAAGAAAAATAACATAATTAATATTATATATAAATATATAAGGAAACTGTCTTGTGATTATTTTAATCAGATAATTACTATCATAACAAATAAGAGATTATTAATAGGAGAGACCAAATATATATAATTAATAATCCCCAAAATGTAATAGTTCCAACTTGTAAAAGTATGTACCCCTTTTTTGTTGTTGTTTGTCATCTACACATTTATTGATGAATACTGAAGTTCAAATAAGTACTTGTTTTAATATCTATTTTTAATTCTTTGCAGGTGTACAATATTCTTGGTAGTAGATTTTCCAGTATAGTATAATTTACAAATATAAATCTCATACCACGAATCCTCTTAGAATAAATGCCATAAAGGTAGAAATTAACCATGAAAAGAAATGCAAAACTCTGACACCTGGAAGCTGAGAAAAATGTTCAGAAATAAAAAGTTGATCAAACAGAAATCAAGAAAAAATAAAAAAGATTCCTTGAAACTAGTGAGAATGAAGAAAATATACAATGGAACATTGCAAAAACCCTACTGAGATAAAAAAAAAAATCAGGGACCGGAGAGATAACACAGCGGTGTTTGCCTTGCAAGCAGCCTATCCAGGACCTAAGGTGGTTGGTTCGAATCCCAGCATCCCATATGGTCCCCTGTCCCTGCCAGGAGCTATTTCTGAGCAGATAGCCAGGAGTAACCCCTGAGCACCGCCGGGTGTGGCCCAAAAACAAAACAAAAACAAAAAAAAAAAAAAGAAGAAAGAAAGAAAATCATAGTGATTGTAACTTTCATTAGGAAAGAAGTAAAAAGTGAAATCACCAGCTTAAACATGTCTTAAATGCATTAATAAGTAATAACAGGGCCCAGAGAGATGGTGTAAAAGGTAAGGTCCTTGCCTTGCACACTGCTCTGACCATATTTCATTACCCATCATCTCATATGGTCTCCTGAGATTGACAGGAGTGATCCCTAAGTGCAGAATCAGGAGTAAGCCTAAAGGACAACTGAATATGGCCAAAAAACAAATATACAGAAAGAAAAACAAATGAATTTCAAAAATAGTTGAAAGACAAAAATGATAAAAGCTAGAGAAGAAATGACATTTATGTGAAATCAATAATGCCAGGAACTGAAACTTTAAAATAATAAAAAAGAATGGAGCCAGAGCAATAGCACAGCCAGTGGGAGCTTGCCTTGTTGACCCATGAGTTCTATTCCCTACATTCCATATGGTCCCCCAAGCCTGCCCAGAGTAATTTCTGAGTACAGAGCCAGGAATAACCTCAGTGTCACAGGGTGAGGCCTCAAAACCAAAAATAAAATAAAATAAAATAAACAAATTTTTTGTTGGACTCAGGGGAAAAAGAAAAAGTCCTAATAAATTTGAATAAGGGGAACTATTATAATAGATACCTCAGAAATTTAAGATATCATGAGAGGTTTCTATGAAAACTCTTACACCATTAATTTGAAGGGACTAGAAGCAATGGACAGATTCTTAGAATCATGTAATCTCCCAAAGCTAAGCAAAGGAAAATAGAAAATCTGAACAGGTAAATCTAAGAATCTCCTCCATGAACCAATGTCTCCTTTGAAGGTTTGGTAAAACCATTGAACCCATCTGACCAAAGCATTTGTTCTTCTAAAATATGAAGAAACAAAATATTTTTAACAATTTCTAGGAAGCCCACATTATACTAATACCCAAATTAGATAGGGATATTATACTTAAAAAAAGGAAATTTCAGACCAATTTTCCTGATGAACACCAACTTAAAAGTCCTCAACAAATCAAAGTGAGCCCAATTCAACAAAAGACTCAAACATCATAATCAAATGGAATTATCCCAGAGATTCAAGGATAGTTCAATTTATCAAATAAATTAACATAATATGCTCATCAATAAAAAGGAAATATAAAAATTCATATGATTATATCAATTGATGTAGAGATAGATAGTTTTTGACAAGATACAATATACCTTCATGATTAAAAAATCAATAGCAGGGGCCGGAGAGATAGCATGGAGGTAAGGCATTTGCCTTTCATGCAGGAGGTCATCGGTTCGAATCCCGGCATCCCATATGGTCCCCTGTGCCTGCCAGGAGCAATTTCTGAGCCTGGAGCCAGGAATAACCCCTGAGCACTGCCGGGTGTGACCCAAAAACCACAAAAAAAAAATCAATAGCAAAATCAGGTTAAGAAGAACCTTATTCAAGATATTAATGGCAATTACAACAAACCTACAGCCAGTTTCATTTTTATTGAGTAAAAACTGAAAGCATTTCCTTTTAGATCAGGCACAAATCAAGGAATTAAAACCACTCTTATTCAATACAGTACTAGTTGTTTTAACAACAGTAAGGCAAGAAAAATAAACAAAAAATTTTCAAACTGGAAAAGAGGTAAAAATCATCACTATTTGTAGATGAAATGATAATCTACATAAAGATTCTAAAAAAAGATTCTATTAAAAAACTCTTAGATAAAATATATCAATAAAATAAAGGAGCCAGCTACAAAGTCAATACACAAATATCTGTTCCACATCAATATTAAAATAATAAACCAGAGTAAAAGTGATCAATGAGTCTTCTCCATTCAAAAAGTGTACAAAATCATCAAGTGCTTATGAATCAACAAAAGAAGTGAGGTATCTATCAATACAATCTATGCATCACTTATGAAATATATAGAAAAAGACCCAAGAAAATGAAAACATATTCATTCTATGTGCAGTTGAAAAATTGGGGGCATCAAGGCAGCACATAGATTCCACCAAGAGCAGGAAGAATTTGTCTCTTTAAAACATCCGAAACATCAAATATCTCTTTCTCTCTTCTTGAGTATGTTCTTGGGTATAATACCCAGAATGTTATGTCTTCTACATCTACAAGTTCTAAGGTCAATTAATTGGTCATTGATTTTCATACCAGTATAAGAGGGAAGACTATATGTAGAAAGCATCAAATAAAGACATGGTTCAAAGCTGGTAACTGTTACATTTTATTGAAATTAACCTTTCCATCAGTGAACGTTTCAGAGTGCTGGAAATTTTCTCTATTTGGTATAGGAGCATGTCTGAATCAGAATTAAAAGCAATGTTTAAAATCATGTTTTTCCCCAGCAAATAATGAGCCAGCTAAGATTCAGTAGAAGTATATTTACCTGTTACACTTGACGGTACTGGAATTCTAGAGTAATATTTGTTGCATGAAATAAATAGCGATGGGGCTGGATGGCGATGGATGGAGGCCTTTGTGCTTAGGCCCCAGCCACGTGGCTTCATTCCCATCCAGCTGGCGAATTCCAGGCCCAGGTAATCGGCGTAATTAAGACTCACTCACATGCAGGCTTTAGGAAGAATCATCTTTATTCAGGCCCTATTCACCACATGTGTGTGGCCTATCTCATAACCTTTTAAGCAATAGTTATTCTTGGCCCTGCATCTAAACTCCTTTCAGCCATCTTTCCTTTGGGCTCCATGCGGCCCCATGATCCAAAAGCCAGGGAACCGAGCCGGGCCAAGAGAGGAACGGCCAAAGGGCCGAATTCCCTTGGTCCATGCCTTATCTAACCTTTTCCAGACCCCTCCCAGGAATGGGAGGGGCTCGCAGGTAAGGTTACACCTACTATCCGGTTCCCAAGACCCCTCCCCGAAATGGGTGGGTCTAGGGTCTCAAATGGGTACACCCACAATATTGTTTTATTGTATCTCTTTTTTAGATCAGGAGTTTTTCCAAGAGCAGGAAGAATTTGTCTCTTTAAAACATCCGAAACATCAAATATCTCTTTCTCTCTTCTTGAGTATGTTCTTGGGTATAATACCCAGAATGTTATGTCTTCTACATCTACAAGTTCTAAGGTCAATTAATTGGTCATTGATTTTCATACCAGTATAAGAGGGAAGACTATATGTAGAAAGCATCAAATAAAGACATGGTTCAAAGCTGGTAACTGTTACATTTTATTGAAATTAACCTTTCCATCAGTGAACGTTTCAGAGTGCTGGAAATTTTCTCTATTTGGTATAGGAGCATGTCTGAATCAGAATTAAAAGCAATGTTTAAAATCATGTTTTTCCCCAGCAAATAATGAGCCAGCTAAGATTCAGTAGAAGTATATTTACCTGTTACACTTGACGGTACTGGAATTCTAGAGTAATATTTGTTGCATGAAATAAATAGCGATGGGGCTGGATGGCGATGGATGGAGGCCTTTGTGCTTAGGCCCCAGCCACGTGGCTTCATTCCCATCCAGCTGGCGAATTCCAGGCCCAGGTAATCGGCGTAATTAAGACTCACTCACATGCAGGCTTTAGGAAGAATCATCTTTATTCAGGCCCTATTCACCACATGTGTGTGGCCTATCTCATAACCTTTTAAGCAATAGTTATTCTTGGCCCTGCATCTAAACTCCTTTCAGCCATCTTTCCTTTGGGCTCCATGCGGCCCCATGATCCAAAAGCCAGGGAACCGAGCCGGGCCAAGAGAGGAACGGCCAAAGGGCCGAATTCCCTTGGTCCATGCCTTATCTAACCTTTTCCAGACCCCTCCCAGGAATGGGAGGGGCTCGCAGGTAAGGTTACACCTACTATCCGGTTCCCAAGACCCCTCCCCGAAATGGGTGGGTCTAGGGTCTCAAATGGGTACACCCACAATATTGTTTTATTGTATCTCTTTTTTAGATCAGGAGTTTTTAAAAAGAAAGAAGTAAGACACAGAATAAAATAGAGCCAACAGGTCCCCATTCCATCAGGTCACACTTCACTGAATTCCAATTCTTACAAGTGCAAAACAAAGAAGATGAAATATTAAATCTATAGTAGAAAGCTGCTTGAATTCCTAGCTGTCAAAATAAACCATGTGCTTCTCAATTATAGTCTCTAAAAGCAACGAAACTATTGCAGACATCAAAGCATATACTCAAGTCTATTTGGGAGAGATTTTTTTTAAGTGCATGTGTTAGAAGATGAATGAGTGAACTCAAGCAAGAAATGTGTCCTGACTCAGTGATGACATAAATAATTATATTATGACTGTCAAACACATTTATTCCTATCAAAACTAGTAAATGAAAAATGCCTGAGTAGTGATTGATGTTAAATATTAAAATGTATGAGGGTTAAAATTCCTTTACTAATTATTTACTATAATTCTGCTCAATATAAATGTAATGTATGTCACAAAAATGAGACACACATAAAATTTAATTTTTCTAAAAATCACACTGAAAAGTAAACATGTACACAATAGAAATAACATTTAAATAACCAAACTATTATCATTTCAACAATTAAATAATATAGAAAATTAAGATATTTTAGTCTTGTATACCACACAATTGTGAATGTAGGTTGGTAAACTATGCTCTAGCTGGGTGCCATGAAGAGATTTAGAGAAACCCAGAAAGATGCTTTCAAACTCAAATATGTCAGCAGTCTATTAACACTCCACCTAGACTACAAATAAGTAGGCTTCTGTTACTATCCCCTCCCCCAATTTCTTATTTATCGCACCTGAATGATCAGAGCCACCAAAAGCTGGAATGGTAGAGGAGGCTGACTTGGGGGAGAAAGGGGATAAGAAGGACATTTAGGGTTAGCAAAGGATTCAGCATCAAATTCAGCATCAGCGAAGCAGCAGCAGCAGGAGCATCAGCAAAGGGAGTCAGTCAGCAAGGAAGCCTGGAGAAGCAGCTGCAAGGAGACAGAGGCAGAGAGAGCCAGAGAAGGAGCAGAGAAGGAGCTGCTAGGAAAAGGCTTTATCATAGAAGCCATGTGAAGTTGGAAGTACATGGAATCTATTATGCTGAGTAAAATAAGCCAGAGGGAGAGTGATACAGAATAGTCTCACTCATCTATGGGCTTTAAGAAACATAAAAGACAGTTTTGCAACAATTTTCAGAGAGAAAAGAGAGGAGGACTGGAAAATCCAGCTCATGACATGAAGCTCACCACAAAGAGTGATGAGTGCAGTTAGAGAAATAACTACACTGATAACTATCATAACAATGTAAATGAATGAGGGAAGTGGAAATCCTGTTTAGAGTACAGGCGTGGGTAGGGTGAGGAGGAGGGAGATTTGGGACATTGGTGGTGGGAATGTTGCACTGGTGAGGGGGGGGTGTTCTTTACATGACTGAAACCCAACTACAATCATACTTGTAATCAAGATGTTTAAATAAAAATATTTTAAAAAAAGAAGCCATGTGAGGAAATGTACGTGACAGAACCATGAAATAAAGTTGGCTGACTCCTGGAACTTCATTTGACTACTTTGTGAATTTCTCTGCCATTTGCCACCTTCAGACCCACCAGGCTGTAGGGGCTTCAGGAGCTGGGCAGAGCTGAGAAAGGCCTCACCATCCCCACACCAACACCAGAACTATTTAATTTATATTAAAACAAGACTCCATGAGTCTCACTCACTCCACTCTCCTAGTTGACCCTTAGAAAAGAACCACATATGACAGAGAGAGGTGCCCCTAAATCTAGAGATGCAATTGGTTTGCAACCTGCAACTCCTAGAGAACACCAGGAACAATAAATAAATGAAGAAACTTAGCTACATAAGTAGATTGTTACTAAAATCCAAAAAAAGATCCTAAATTACATTAGCTCTTTCTATACTGCCCAAGAAGACTTTAGTATAACAATCTCTTGATGTTAATGATTTGAATCACTTGAACAGAGATTCAATAATCTTTTTATTTACGTTTTTAGTTTTTAAAATTAATAAATGTTTTATTGAATCATCATCAGATACATAATTACAAGGTTGTTAATGATCAACTTTTAGTCGCACAATATTGCAACACCCATCACTTAATCAGTGTACATTTCCAGTCACCAGTGTCCCTAGTTTTCCTCCTACCTTCACTCTACCTCCCTCTATGGCAGACATATTTTTTTCTCTACCTCTTGATCTCTCTCTCTCTTTTCCTTTTAGGCACTGTGATTTGCAATATTGTTATTAAAATGCAGATAATTTTCCCTTCTTTCAGAATCCAATTCTTGTCCAGAGTGATCATTTCTAACTAGAAATGTCACAGTGGCCCCATCTCTGCCCTAACTACACTCCCCTGCTCTTTATCACAAGCTTTCTACCATGGCTTAGTCAAATGCCTTCCTCTCTATTGTCTTTGAGCATTACTATATACTATCTATTTTTATATTTCACAAAAAAGTAAGTCTATGTCTAGCCTTCTTTCTCTGACTCATTTTACTCAGCATATTAATTTCCATACCAACTATCTATCAGCACATTTCATGACTTTATTTTTCCTGAAAGCTGCATAGTATTTTTATTGTGTAGATGTTTTCTTATCTCTCATCAAGAATCAAGAATCTTAAAGAATTTAAAAACACATTCAAAATGAGCTAAATGAACTTATTTAAATTATAATGAAAAAGCTAAAGAATGCAGTAGCAATCTTCAGTAATAATACTAAAGATAAAATAAAAAGCTGTACATTCTCCACCAGTAAAAAAATAAATAATAGAAAATAAATTGAAAAAATAAAGATTCTAGGATATATTATTTATAATACTTGTGATAGAAGATGTTATTAATAAGAAATTCTATTATATCCAAATCATAGGAATTTCTGGAGAGGAAAGAAAGAATGGGAAGAATAACTGGTTAATGGTCCAGAATTTCCTCAAGCTAGAGAGAGTCGCTAACACAAGAGGACCAAAAAGTACCAATCAACAACACCAAAATACACTGAAATCAAAGTAACAAAACAAAAGTCAGACATAAACTTCTAAAAGTAGAAAAAGTGAAGCAAGGACTCATATACAAAGAAAATATTTGATTCATATCTTATTTCTCAAATGAAATTCTTTTTTAATCACACCTAGTATATACTATATTAGCAATTTTTTAAATTCTGTTCGCAAAGTGTTAACTCTAACCCATATTCTTTGCTTCGTTTTTTTTTTCTTTTTTCTAATAATATCTTTAAGCACCATGGTTACAAATATCTTTGTTGGGTTTCAGTCATAAAAAGTTCACCTCCCTTCACCATTGTAACCTTCCCACCTCCGATGACCCCCATCTTCCTCCTCCCCCAACACCTGCCTGTTTCGAGACAGGCATTCTATTTCTCTCACTCACTACCATTGTCATGATAGTTATTAGTGTAGTTATTTCTCTAATTTCACTCACCAATCTGTGTGGTAAGTTTCATATAATGGGCCAGTCTTTCCATCCCTCATCTCTATTGTCTCTAGGAATTATTAAAATAGTCTTTTATTATTCTTAAATTCCACAGATGAGTGAGTCTATTCTGTGTCTATCTCTCTCCCTCTGACTTTTTCCACTCAGCATACTAGTTTCCAAGTTCATCCAAGTTCATACATGTATAGGAAAATTTCATAAAAAAGTCATTAATTTATTTTTGTTTGTTTGTTTTGGGGTCACACCTGTTTTGGGATTTACTCCTAGCTTTGCACTCAGAAGTCACTCCTGGCAGGCTCAGGGGACCATATGGGATGCCGGGATTCGAATCACCTTCTGTCCTGGAACAGCAACTTGCAAGGCAAACTATTGTTGTGCTAGCGCTTTGGCCCCCAAACTCATTAATTTCTTAGCAAAAATTTAAAAAGAGATGCCTCAACCTTGCAGGATATATTAGTGAACATCACCCAGATTCCTGTTCTTGGAAAGCTGATATTTTAAAGAAGCATGTCAAAGAACATAATAAATAATTAAATAATATATTATGTGAATGATAAATTACTATGGAAAAGCTGGGGCCAGAGAGATAGCACAACGGTAAGGCATTGCATGCATCCAACCCAGGACTGTCCCAGATTTGATTCCCGGCATCCCCTGAGCCTGCCAGGAGCAATTTCTGAGCGCAGAGCCAGAAATAACCCTGAGCGTCGCAGGGTGTAGCTCAAAAACAAACAAAAATTACTATGGAAAAATAATTACAAATCAGGAAGCTACGACGACGATGTAGGATGTGGGGGTGACAAGCAATCAATGTGGAGGGTGATTTTTCAAGGTATCTTGAGAAGTATAACTTGTCTAGTTATAAATCCCAGATGCCACCTCATTTTCTTAACCTTATTTACAAGTAATTATATTTGTGAGACATAACTGAGCTAGCTTTTGAATTTTTATTCAATAAAATATGAAGTATAAAAAATAAAACATCATCAGTGTCACCCTATCCTAAACAAAAAATTAAGGCTTGTAAACTCAAGCTCTTGAGTTATAAAAGCATTATTTTCTTTCTCAAAGAGTAACTCTCCTTTCTTACTGTGCATTAGTGTCAAGAGAAAATAAGGCTACATATGTAGCCCTTTAAGCCTGTTTAAGGAGAGATCAATAGAACAAAAAATAATCTAATATGAATTGTATCAACTGTATTTTGTCACTTATAATGTGTATAATGTAAAATTGGAAAATAAATTATTTATTAGTTGCATATATAACTTTGATCTCTTTCAAAATCTCTGACACTACAGAAACATTGTCTCTAATACCAGTATAAAATATCTTTCTATACATATACTAATGTCTATGCTACAAATTCTAAGTTATGTCTTTGACAAAAAAATTTCAATCAACCAATGACATCTGAAAAGTGATTTGGTCCTATCATGCAATAGATACTGAATTCCCAGCTATATTCATCCTTAATTTATGTTTCTTTTTTTAATTTTGAGCTCAAACATTCAATTTTTGTATACTTCAAAGACACCAAAATTTAGTCCTTAATATAATAAAAAATGATTCCATAAAGATTCCATTTAGAATACACTTGGGCTTCCTGATTTAGGTTTGATTATGATAAAGCTATGAAATTTCAAATCAGCAAGTTAAAACTTGTCATAGCAACTGCTACCTAACAAATCAAGAAAACCAAGCAATAGTTACAGAATAGAGACCAGGAAAGAATCATTAAAGAAGAAATGGTTTTCTTAGTCTTTTAGGGAGTCCATACAACACTGTGGGAACATATATTTAAAAATTAAATTTCTACAAATATTTTAATGACTCATTTGAAAATATTTCTGGTTATACACTATCCTGCAGTTTGACTATTTTTTTAAAATACTTTCTATTTCCAAATTCATTCTGTGGGAGCTGCCCATTGGCATTAGAGGCCTGTGATTATCTTACTGTGTATAATTCATTTAGCAGCATAATATGCTTTTGCAAGTGCTGCCACAGCACAAAGAGAAACTGCTAACATTAGCATTCCAACTCATGCAACCAGTTCCATTAGGCTGAGTTATTTAGAAGATACCCTTCCAACCAGATTTCTCACATCCTGTGTTGCACCAGGGCCTATCCTATGGCTTCTCTTGGAGTCAGCTGCTTATACCTATTTATTTGGGAATATAACTGCTATATAGTGACCTACTGTGTCAGTACTTAGTGAAAGACACATGAATAGCAGCATCAAAGATATCTGAGAGTTTAGGGATAAATGCAGAACCTTTGGTCCCTATGCAGAGGGAATTGAATTAGAACCTGTATTTTAATTCAATCTCTGTTTGATTCTAGTCCATAATATATTTTGAGTGAGGGGCTGGAGAGTTAGTACAATGAGCAGGGTTCTTGCCTTGCATACACAGACCAGGTTTGATCCCCAGCTTTCCTATGGGCCCTCAAGTAACACCCGTAGTAACCCCTGAGTATTATTAATTGTGAACCTCCCCAGAAAATAGTGGTAGTAGTGTGGGTATGTCAAAAGGAAGTTAGGAATGCCCAAATTCATCCCCAATGTTCAGCATTGTCAGCTACTTTTGTTGGTTTTCATAAACTCTGGGTTCTTCTGACAACTGAACATTTGTTATTTTACTCTCTGATTAATTAAATTTTTTCAGCATCTGCAGGGACTTGTGCTGTCAACCAGATTATGGGATCCCTCTTCATTCTCAGCTGGCTCCAAATCTTGACTACAGAGGACCAGCACCTTTCTAGTCCAGGCTGAGGATTAAGCTTCTCTTCAGAGACACTCTTCTAAAACATTCATATCAAAAGAAAAACCACCCTGAAGGGTCTCATCAGCATGAATTCTTAGAATAGGTGAAAAGTCTTTAGAAAATAGAACCTGAGACAGACTGTTACAGAGTCAGAAGAAGTGAGAAGAAGTGAGTGGCTTGCTTTAACACTGAATTTCTTCATTTAGGTCAACATTTTATGGAGCTATGAGAGAATTCTTTATTAAAGTCAGACATCTAGTCATCTCCTCAGGTACAAAATATGAGTCTCTTTGGGCAGATGTTACTATTATTAAAATGTCAATCAAGTATTTTACAACAAAACACATTGAATATTTAATGACTTGGGTTCAAGATCAACTTGATGAAACACTTTTTTCCATTCCTCAAAAAGTTTATAGATGTAGTTGAAAAGACCATCTTAAAGCAGCTGTTCAAGACCATATGTATTCTCAGCACTTTGATTCTGTGATGCAGCTGCAAGAGGAGACCCACCTCAGCACTTCCTTTTATGACATCTTGTGTTCAGAAATTTAATCTGATTGATAGGTATGAGTTGGCACCTCTTAAGAAATAAGAGGCTTGAATGGAATAAAGAAATGTGTTTCTTCTAAAGTACACTCATTCTTTTGTTTCATCTATTGCTATTTCTTTCTCATTAATTTTATGAAATAGTGATTCAAATTCAATGATAAGATAAAAAGTTTTATGACTTTTATCTGAGAAAACTAATCCAAAGGTAGATTAGCCTTACTATATAGAAAGTGATAAATTAAAGACAGGCCAATCTGAGATGTAGTACTAACACTAAGTGCTATTTCCAACCATTTTTTATTCTAAAGTGTGATGATGCCTGTATTTGTGAATTTACTTATGATAATAATGAAATGTTTTAGGCAACAGCATAATAATATTAAGAATCTACCAGTAATTCATTGAAAAGTTTCCAATTTCCAAAACAAATTTCCCAGTGCAATTATATGAGTTTTATTATGCTTCTATTGTACATTGTGGGTGGTGTTTTTAGTTGTTTGGTTTTATGGTTGTTTGAGAGTTTTGGGTCTTTATACAGTGATGCTCAGGGGCTACTTCTAATACATGTTGCTTGGGATGTGCTTTTGGAAGTTCTTGGGAGACTGTTCAGTACCAGGCATGACTGCACTGTAAACATGTAAACTATCT
Organism: Suncus etruscus; assembly: GCF_024139225.1. Classification (NCBI taxonomy): domain Eukaryota; kingdom Metazoa; phylum Chordata; class Mammalia; order Eulipotyphla; family Soricidae; genus Suncus; species Suncus etruscus. Next base: position 17,882,095 of record NC_064867.1, on the reverse strand, counting down.
CCCAGCCCTAGAGTAGACATTTTAAGGTTCTTATAGTCAAATAATAACTAGAAAGCTGAATATCTTGACTATAAAATATCTTTTAGTCAAACAATGAACTAGAAGTCCAAGAATATAAAGACCAAGAGTTTGCTCCATTCAAAATACCAAGAAAACATTAAGTACCTAGAAATAAACTTACCACAATATTTGGATAGCCTGTATCATGAAAACTATAATTACCCCATTCAAGAAATAGAAAATAGAAAAATATTCCAATTTATGGATTTAAAAGAATCAATATTGGGCTCCCTGTGTGTGACACCAGGCGGGGAAAATCCGCGAAAGTACACCAGCCCAGTGGGGCTCAGCTGTGAAAGACTGTGAGTGTGACCTGTCTATGTCTGTCTACTGTCCTCTTGCGTGAAACTCTTGCGAGTGGGGCAAAAAGAGCCTCCAGAAACCTCGCTCGCCCAGACGCCATTTTCAGGGAGGGACTTCAGAGCATAAAAACCGGCTATCCTTTGCAAAAGCTGGCTCCCTGTGTGTGACACCAGGCGGGGAAAATCCGCGAAAGTACACCGGCCCAGTGGGGCTCAGCTGTGAAAGACTGTGAGTGTGACCTGTCTATGTCTGTCTACTGTCCTCTTGCGTGAAACTCTTGCGAGTGGGGCAAAAAGAGGCTCAGAGGAGCACGGCCGCTCCGCTTCGCTACGCGGCCGTGCACTCTTTCTAAGGAAAGAACTCCATTGCAACAAGAAGGAAAAATCACACTAAGAACGGCGCTATATCACAGAAGCAAACATTTCTCTCTGGACTGTCTTCTCTGTTACATGCTCGGGCCTAAGATTTGACCCAGTGTGAGGCTTCATCCACGGAGGACTCCCCTCCCTTAGAGGCAAGTCAGCCCATCCAGAAAGGGAGGAGCCAGAGGAGTGTGCTGCCTACATCATATAGACAATGAATACCACTACAACACGTAGAAAAACCCACAATACAAATGTGACAATGGGGAAACAGCGCAGGCCAGCATCAGACATAGAGAATGAAGATGACAATTCTGAGGACCAGATAATGACTGAACAACTAATCAACCTCTCAGATAAGGACTTTAGACTAGCAATATGGAAGGTGCTCAACAGACTCCAAGAAACCATGGATCGAGTTGAACAGAACACTAATAAGAACCAAGAAAATATGAAGGCAGAAATGACAAAACTCCAAACTGAAATAACATGTCAACTAACAGGCCTGAAAAACTCAGTAAACGAAGTGAATGACAAAATGGATAAGCTCTGGGACAGGGTATCAGAAGCTGAGAATAGACTTGGTGCTGTGGAAGATGAGATACATAACAATTCCATACAGCAGGAGAGATTGGACAAAAAACTTAAAGCAAATGAGCAGACAATGGAAAAATTAGTCAAAGAATGGGAACAGACGAAAATAGAAGTCTATGATAAGATCAACAGAAACAACTTAAGAATCATTGGAGTCCCAGAGACCCAGGAAGAAAATTTCCAGGAAGAATCAATGGTCAAGAACATCATTAAAGAGAAACTCCCAGAGCTAAAGAATATATGTGATCAAATCCTGCATGCCCGAAGAGTACCAACCAAAAGAGACCCCAGAAAAACCACCCCAAGACACATCCTAGTCACAATGACAAATCCCACAGATAGAGACAGAATTCTGAAAACAGCAAGATCAAAAGGGGAAATCATGTTCAAGCAAGCTTCCCTGAGATTTACAGCAGACCTGTCACCAGAAACGCTCAATGCCAGAAAGCAGTGGTGGGATATTGTGACAAGACTGAATGAAATGAATGCTTCACCCAGAATACTATACCCAGCAAAACTCACTTTCCGGTTTGATGGAAGAATACATGGTTTCACAGACAAAAAACAGCTCAGAAACTTCACAGACACAAAACCAGTCTTAAGAGAAAAACTGAAAGACCTAATCTAAGACAAGACTACCCAAAAGACACACCAAATTTTGAAATAAAGATGGCGTTAAATCCCAGGACAATTCTTTCTCTCAACGTCAATGGACGAAATGCACCAGTTAAGAGACACAGAGTGGCTAAATGGATCAAAAAACTCAATCCAACCTTCTGCTGCCTACAAGAAACGCACCTGAATAGTCAGAACAAACATAGACTCAAAATAAAAGGCTGGAGAAAAGTTGTCCAAGCAAACAACACCCATAAAAAAGCTGGAGTGGCCATACTAATATCAGATAATGCAAACTTTATACTCAGGAAGGTTGTAAGGGACAAAGACGGACATTTTATATTAATCAAGGGGTACGTAGAGCAGGAAGAATTCACTCTCCTAAACATATATGCACCCAATGAGGGGCCAGCAAAATATTTAATACAACTGCTGACAAATCTGAAAAATAATATCAACAACAACACAATAATTGTGGGGGACCTAAACACGGCTTTGTCAACACTGGACAGGTCAACCAGACTGAAACCCAACAAGAATATACTAGACCTGAGGAGAGAAATGGAAGAAAGAGGCCTAGTGGATATATATAGGACACTCCATCCCCAGAAACCTGGATACACATTCTTCTCCAATGTACATGGGACATTCTCCAGGATAGACTACATGCTGGCACATAAAACATACCTCCATAAGATCAAGAGGATAGAAATTTTGCAGACTACCTTCGCTGACCACAAGGCTCTGAAATTATTTGTGAACTCCAAAGGGACTCAGAAGAAACACTTTAACACCTGGAAGTTAAACAGCCTCATGCTCAATAACCAGTGGGTCCGAGATGAAATCAAGGAGGAAATAAAAAGGTTCCTGGAAACAAATGACAATAAAGACACAAACTCTCAGAACTTATGGGACACAGCAAAAGCAGTACTGAGAGGAAAATTTATAGCTTTGCAAGCACACATCAGGAAGGAAGAAGGAGCTTACCTGAGTAGCTTAATGACACAGCTAATAGAACTAGAAAATGCTCAACAAAAGGACCCAAGAACAGGAAGACAGAAGGAAATAACAAAGCTGAGAGCAGAAATCAACGAAGTGGAAACTCAAAAAACAATCCGAAAGATCAACGAAAGCAGAAGTTGGTTCTTTGAAAAAATAAACAAGATTGATAGACCACTGGCAAACCTAACAAAGAAAGAGAGAGAGAGAAACTTGATAACTCGTATCAGGAATGAAAAAGGAGAGATCACTACTGATATGACAGAGATTCAAAGGGTAATCAGAAACTACTTTGAAAAACTCTACGCCACTAAAAATGAGAACCTGGAAGAAATGGATAAATTCTTGGACTCTTATAATCTTCCACGGTTGAAGGAAGAGGATGTAGCATATCTAAACACCCCCATCACCATTGATGAAATTAAAACAGTAATCAAATGTCTGCCGAAAAACAAAAGCCCAGGTCCAGATGGATTCACTAATGAATTCTATCAAACTTTCCAAGAGGAACTACTGCCAATCTTGGCAAGACTCTTTCATGAAATTGAACAAACAGAAACACTTCCAAATAGCTTTTATGAAGCCAACATCACCTTGATACCTAAACCAGACAGAGACGCTACCAAAAAAGAAAATTACAGACCAATATCACTGATGAATGCAGATGCAAAGATCCTCAACAAAATCCTGGCAAATAGGATTCAATGCCTCATTAAGAAGATCATCCACTACGATCAAGTAGGTTTCATCCCAGGAATGCAAGGCTGGTTTAACATCCGTAAATCTATCAACATAATACACAACATCAATAACAAGAAAAATAAAAACCACATGATCATATCAATAGATGCAGAGAAAGCATTTGATAAGGTCCAACACCCATTCTTGATCAAAACTCTCAGCAAGATGGGAATGGAGGGAACCTTTCTCAATATAGTGAAGGCCATCTACCACAAGCCAGTGGCAAATATTATCCTCAATGGAGAAAAACTGAAAGCCTTCCCTCTAAATTCTGGCACAAGACAAGGCTGTCCTCTCTCACCACTCCTATTCAACATAGCACTGGAAGTACTTGCTATAGCGATTAGGCAAGAAAAGGATATCAAGGGAATCCAGATAGGAAAGGAAGAAGTCAAGCTCTCACTGTTTGCAGATGACATGATACTCTACTTAGAAAACCCTAAAGACTCTATCAAAAAGCTTCTAGAAACAATAGACTCATATAGCAAGGTGGCAGGCTACAAAATTAACACACAAAAATCAATGGCCTTTCTATACACCAACAGTAATAAAGAAGAAATGGACATTAAGAAAACAACCCCATTCACAATAGTACCACACAAACTCAAATATCTTGGAATCAACTTGACTAAATATGTGAAGGACCTATACAAAGAAAACTATAAAACTCTGCTCCAAGAAATAAGAGAGGACACACGGAAATGGAAACACATACCCTGCTCATGGATTGGCAGGATTAACATCATCAAAATGTCAATACTCCCCAAGGCATTATACAGATTTAATGCCATCCCTCTAAAGATACCCATGACATTCTTCAAAGAAGTGGATCAGACACTTTTGAAATTCATTTGGAACAATAAACACCCTCGAATAGCTAAAGCAATCATTGGGAAAAAGAATATGGGAGGAATTACTTTTCCCAACTTTAAACTGTACTACAAAGCAACAGTTATCAAAACAGCATGGTATTGGAATAAGGATAGGTCCTCAGATCAGTGGAATAGGCTTGAATACTCAGAAAATGTTCCCCAGAGATACAACCATCTAATTTTTGATAAAGGAGCAGGAAATCCTAAATGGAGCAGGGAAAGCCTCTTCAACAAGTGGTGTTGGCACAATTGGATAGCCACTTGCAAAAAATTAAACTTAGACCCCCAGCTAACATCATGTACAAAGGTAAAATCCAAATGGATTAAAGACCTCGATATCAGCCCCAAAACCATAAGATATATAGAACAGCACATAGGCAAAACACTACAGGACATTACAGGCATCTTCAAGGAGGAAACTGCACTCTCCAAGCAAGTGAAAGCAGAGATTAACAGATGGGAATATATTAAGCTGAGAAGCTTCTGCACCTCAAAGGAAATAGTGCCCAGGATACAAGAGCCACCCACTGAGTGGGAGAAACTATTCACCCAATACCCATCAGATAAGGGGCTAATCTCCAAAATATACAAGGCACTGACAGAACTTTACAAGAAAAAAACATCTAACCCCATCAAAAAATGGGGAGAAGAAATGAACAGACACTTTGACAAAGAAGAAATACGCATGGCCAAAAGACACATGAAAAAATGTTCCACATCACTAATCATCAGGGAGATGCAAATCAAAACAACGATGAGATACCACCTCACACCCCAGAGAATGGCACACATCACAAAGAATGAGAATAAACAGTGTTGGCGGGGATGTGGAGAGAAAGGAACTCTTATCCACTGCTGGTGGGAATGCTGTCTAGTTCAACCTTTATGGAAAGCGATATGGAGATTCCTCCAAAAACTGGAAATCGAGCTCCCATACGATCCAGCTATACCACTCCTAGGAATATACCCTAGGAACACAAAAATACAATACAAAAACCCCTTCCTTACACCTATATTCATTGCAGCTCTATTTACCATAGCAAGACTCTGGAAACAACCAAGATGCCCTTCAACAGATGAATGGCTAAAGAAACTGTGGTACATATACACAATGGAATATTATGCAGCTGTCAGGAGAGATGAAGTCATGAAATTTTCCTATACATGGATGTACATGGAATCTATTATGCTGAGTGAAATAAGTCAGAGAGAGAGAGAAAAACGCAGAATGGTCTCACTCATCTATGGGTTTTAAGAAAAATGAAAGACACCCTTGTAATAATAATTTTCAGACACAAAAGAGAAAAGAGCTGGAAGTTCCAGCTCACCTCAGGAAGCTCACCACAAAGAGTGATGAGTTTAGTTAGAGAAATAACTACATTTTGAACTGTCCTAATATTGAGAATGTATGAGGGAAATGTAGAGCCTGTTTAGGGTACAGGCGGGGGTTGGGTGGGGAGGAGGGTGATTTGGGACTTGGGTGATGGGAATGTTGCACTGGTGATGGGTGGTGTTCCTTTTATGACTGAAACCCAAACACAATCATGTATGTAATCAAGGTGTTTAAATAAAAAAAAAATTAAAAAAAAAAAAAAATAAAATAAAAGAATCAATATTGTCAAATGACTATACTATCTAAATTATCATGTAGATTCAAAGTAATCCCCATCCAAATTCTAATAATATTCTTCAAAGACTTAGAAAGGTTAATAAAAAATATATGTGTTGAATCATAAAATATCCTGTCTAACTCATACTGAGAAAAAAGAAATTGGGTGATATCTCATTACTTAATTTGAAATTGAGCTATAAAGCTATTGTAAACAAAACAGCATGGTACTGGAATAAAGGTAGCCTCTCCCACCAATGGGTTATAATTGAGTATACACACAAAAGACAAATCCCAGATACAGTCAGCTAATTTCCAACAAAGTTCTAGGTACATGAAGTGGAGTAAAGATAGCCTTTTCAACATAGGTTGTTGAGACAATTGAATAACCACATGTAAGAAATTAAAGTTGAATTCATATCTCACATCTTGCACAAAATCTCAATTCAAAGTGGATCTCAGGCCTAAAGATTAGACCAAAATCCACAAAGTATATGGACAAAAATAGAGAGAATGCACCAGGATTTTATATAAAGCATAAGAAACAATAAAAATAGGACTATATAAATAAAAAGATTTATATATGGTAAAAAAAATATATGAGCTAAAATTAAGATAACCAACTGAATGGAAAAATATTTTTACTTAAAACATCAAATATATAATGTACTCATACTTATCATGCCCCCCAAATTCAAAACCAAATCAAAAATTTAGAAGAGAAAATAAATATTTTTCTGAAGATAAATAGATGCACAATAAGCACAATCATCACCTAATATCAGGAAGATACATGTCAAAAAGACAATGAGGGGGTTGAAGTGATAGCATAGTGGGTAGGGCATTTGCCTCGCATACAGATGAGCAGGGTTCAGTTCCCAGCATCTTATTTGGTCCCCTAAGCCTTCCAGGAGTAATTTCTGAGCATAGGGTCACTCGTAACCAGTAAAACCACTGAGTGTGGCCCCAAAACAAAAACAAAAACAGATAATCAGGTATCTTATACCAGTGAGACTGGAATAAAAAAAAGGAAAATATCTGGCAGGGATGTGTTAAAAAAAAAACACTCTCACCTATTGATGGTGGGGTATCATGTGGTTCACCCCCAATGGAAGCAGTATAAAGATTTATTAAAAATATAAGAATAGAGTTGTCATATACCCCAGCAATTACATGCCTTGGTATCTACTTCCAAAATACAAAGCATTCATTCAAAATAATATAAACATATCATTATTCATGTCAGCACTTAGTATAATAGTTGAGCTATTATATCAACCAGAACTCAACCCAAGTATCCAATAACAAATGAGTGGATAAGGAGGATTAGTACACAGACACAATAGTGTGACATATACACACAATTTCTGTAGTATACAGAAAAACAGGGCAAGAAAATGCAGTGTATCAAGGTCAGAGATACCTATAACCCTAAACCCTAGATTATAAAAATTAAAAAGACATGGAGGAAAAGAAAGGCAGGAGAAAGAAAAATATGAAAGTAAGATGTAGACAGGAGGTAATACAGGCAGAAGACAGGAGCCTCAGGCATGTCAGTGGTGTGAAGCATATTATCTATCTATTTATATATCATGGAGCTAACAATATTTTAAGCATGAAACTCAAATTACAATAATCAAGTTTTAAAATGTGCCTATTATGAAGGCAGGCTAAGACTTGGAGAAAACCTGGGGATATTGATGGAGGGAAGGTTGATAATGGAGCAGGGTTAATTTTGAAACATCGTATACCTAAAACTTTATTATGAACAACTTCTGTAAGTCACAGTACCTTCATTAAAAATAGAAGATATTTGCATCTCTTTGCAAAAGTTGTGTTTGCAGTTAATATGCTAATATTTTATAGGTAATAATATAAAACTACATACATGTGTATATTTTTTCTAGTTGATAGATGTAGCTAAATTAACTTACCATTTATGTGGTAAGAAAATTACCACAATTTCTTCTGAAATTTTGACTTTATTTTAAAAAGCTCAAATAAAAATTTTAAAATATGTATCAAATGTTTCATAAAACACATAAGAATTATTCAATACATTTTTGAAGTGTCTCATTCATATTAATTTTATTTTTATTGAGAATGAGTATAATTTTAATGACTTTTTATTAATTTATTCCTATTAATTTTAATATTTAATAATTAGCCTAGCAGAGATAAATATTTATCCAAGTTATAACATCTTTAGTTTCAAAACCAGCATTTTCATTCACGTAATTTTTTCAGAGGCCTTGAAATTTTGGATTGTAGAAAGAAATAATAATAATACATTCAAGGTCACTGCTGTGGACACACTCTTCTAAAAACACTTTGTAGCTTTATTGAGACGAGAGTAATTAAAAGAGTTAAAGATAGTTTAGAAATTTAAAAACTGTGCCCCAGTAATAATGAAATTTAGAGAAAACTACAACTAAAACCTTGAATGTACTCATTTTAAAACACACACAAAAATTCATATGTCTCATCTCCGTCTCATTAAAGAGCTTCAGTGGTTGACCCTTGGTTTCTTCCCTTGTCTTTAACTTAATACTTTTCTGCCTGGCTATTCATTGACTACAATCAGTTCATACCTTAGTTAGAAGCCTGCTGCTCAAGGATGTCCTCATCTGGGATTCTCAGCTCTGTTACAAATGAAAGATTTCTATCTGGCATAAAGTTCAGGGTCATGAATGCTGAAAGAAAATGGACACCACCATAAGCTAAATTTAAATGGCCTCTGAAGAAAAAAACATAAATGAATATTTCGATTTAATCACGTTTTCCTGGCCAAAGCAACTAAGATGAGCCTAGACTGACAGAAAAGTTCAAGAACAAGAGGAATAGATTCTAACCCTTAATGGTAGTTGCTGCAAAACTCACTGAGAAAGTATCCTTTTTTAAAGGCTACATAAAGAACTGAAGATATTTTTGTAACTGATTTACAATTGCGACACAGTATTAGAAAAAGTTGGGGCTAACACCAATAGTTAAAATTACAAGATCCACCGATTGTCGCTGTTTTCAGTAGTTATAAATATTCAGCGTTAGAAGTACATTGAGATCATATTATTAATAACATCCAGAAAACAATATTCATCTTAATGTGCACTTCCATCAGCTATCTAATTTCATGGGGCACAATGTTACAGATTACAATATCTCAGTCATAAAATCTTCTTTCATTACATCCTTGTATACAAGGCATGTAATGTCAGGTATGTCAGTTCCCACATTAAACTGCAACCAGAAAAGAATCAATATTCTATTTCAAATGTACTTATTTTTCCAACTCACTCTGAAATACAAGAACATTTTTAATACCACATCCTGACAAAGTGATCCCTGAGAGTAATAAACAAAAATATATAAACATTAACTTCTGTGGACTGCATCTAAAAAATACGTTAGTGAGCTTCTTAGAGAGGGTACTATTAACAGATAATGTCAACTTTCTTACTGTGAAAAGTAAATCAGGAAATCTGTAAGAACATTTCCAGAAGGCAAGTGTTTACTTTCTTGGTAAATAAATCTACTACTCTGGGGGCCGAAGGGATGGCACAGCGTTAGGGTATTTGCCTTGCATGCAGCTGACCCAGGATGGACCACAATTCAATCCCCAGCATCCCATATGGTCCCCCAAGCTAGCAGCGATTTCTGAGCACATAGCCGGGAGTAACCCCTGAGTGTCACTGGGTGTGGCCCAAAATAAAATAAAAAAAAAAACCTACTCTGAAACAGTTTCCTTGTAAGGAGGAGAATATGAGTGCCAGAGCAATAGAACAGCTTATAGAGCACTTGTCTTGCAAGCATCCTATGTGGTTCAAGCACTGCCTGGAGTGATTTCTGAGTACAAAGCCAGAAATAATCCCTAAGCATTGCCTGTATGACCCAAACATAAACAAACAAGCAATAAAAGGAGAATAAGACCAAGAGTTAACACTTTCTGGACATTATGGAAAAAATCAGAAACTATAAAAAAATAAAAGAATAGAATGTGAAAAAATATTACACACAGTGAAACATTAAACTTGTCAAAATTGAGCTTACTGTATCTAATACTTGGTCTGAGAAATCAAGATTTTCTATGAATATGCACACAAATCTGCGTATTCAAAAGTAGCCTACTGCAGGAAGAAAGTACAAGGGCCGTTTGTAAAGTGGCTCTAAACAAACCAATATCCTCTCTACATATGCAATATCCCCTCTACCATGTTTGCAATATTAAATTTTGTTTGTCCTACATTGCTATATATATTAGCAATTTGCCCAGGTGACATTTCCTTGGGTACAGTAGGAATCACAGTGTGTATATTGTTGAGGAATCGACAAGTGAAACTTAAAACTATGAGCAAAGACCATTTAGATGAGAGATAAATTTGTTCAACAAATAATTATCACACATGTTAGTAATTGTTTTATTGCCACTGGGGACAACAGCATAAAGTGTCAAACATTTCTGTTCTAATACACAATTGAATAGATATAAGCCAGGCAAAACATGGGAAACGTGTAAACTTACCAAAATAATTACAACCTATGATAAAAATCTAAGAGGAATAAACATAGAATGAAAAATAATGAGAGAAGGGGGGAAGGCTAACGTACACTGTAGGTATCAGGAAACAATTCTCCAGAAGGTAAGGTGACACTAAAACAACTCTCCAAATAATGAGATAGAAGAGGCATAAAGATGCAAAAGAATAGTGGGCATGAGAAGTGTAAAGTCATCCCTAAAGGAGAAACACATTTTTCTAGAAATTCTTAAATGGTAAATGTGACTATAGCAGCAGATCTCAGGGAGGAGATGCATGAGAGGGATTTAGAAAGAGACAAGGGAACCACATAACATAGCTCCTGCACTATGGTAAAGGTACGAGTTGATTTGTACAGCAAGAAAGGGAAGTTTTTTGGCAGTCTTCAAGTCAAGGAGATGTGTGATCTCATTTGCATTTTCAAAAATACATCTGGTTGCTGGGTGAAGAATAGAATGTGACTATATTATCATATTTATTTAAATATTCTAATATGTACAGCTATCAATAAAAATACCTCAGAGTGATATAAATTTGGGCAAAGGGCCCACAAATCACCTTGCCTCCATATAAAAATAAATATTGCCATAATGCTATTCCAAGAGCAGCACACACTGCTCGTGTTAATTTTTAATTTGATACTTGAGCGCCTCCTTGTGGCTAAATGAAAATTTCTAGCAAATGTCAGTGTTTGTATACAATGACAAGGCAAGAACAATTTCTTAAACCTACATTTGTTGAGCAAAGGGACAGTTTAAAATACAGGCTGATATGTAATTAGTTCCTCTAAAAAATAATTCTCATAATAATTCTGGTACAAATTAAAGTAAAATATAAAGCATTTTTGCACTTTGTATATAAAGTATTTTGTACTTGTACAGCTGACACCAATTCCATCCTTGACACTGCTTATCATCTTCTGATCAAACCACCAGACGTGATCCCTGAGCACAAAGTGAGGAGTCCACCGGGTGTATCTACCCTCACAACTCAAAATGATAACTATTATTGTAGTAATTATTTTATTAGGTATAGCTTAAATACATACAGACCAGGAGCCTGGTTTGTATGGGTAACTAAATTGAATTTCTATAATCTTTGTCCTTTCTTCCACACCCTGCCAAGAAATTCCTTGGCACTTCTGAACCACCAATAATCACCACTGGCCTGCTTTGGGCATAAGAATGACAGAAAATGATCCTGAGCCCAAAAATATCTATGTATGGCTCCTTTTGCTATTAATTAATATCATTTTAATATGAATACTATTGCTACTAATAATAGCAAAGAACAGAATGACTAACAAATATACAGCGGCTGAATAAAAATGAATAAATATTAATATTCCATCTTCATGCATCAAATAAAGTAATAAATATTTTGAAAAGTATGAATAAGAGTAATACATAGTATTGGTACTGATAACCTAAATTAGAGAGATGTCTATGCATTGGGTATTTGGGACTTTCTAATTGCTGCAGCCCTTAGTTAATAAAAATTGCAGCTTTAGAAAATTGCTCTGTGGCAGGATGCTTCCTGGAGAGGGACACCCTGTTTTTCAAGCTAAAAGTTTTTCCTTTATATTTTCCCCAACTTCTACTGTGCCCATGAAAAAAAAAACTGCCACTCCTTTTTCTTCTCTCTCTCTCTCTCTCTCTCTCTCTCTCTCTCTCTCTCTCTCTCTCTCTCTCTCTCTCTTTCTTTCTCTCTCTCTCTCTCTCTCTCTCTCTCAACCTTTTAGTTAGGGTTTCCTGTCTTTTTCATAGGACCTTGGGACATGAATTATTTTGTTTCACCTCATATTTCTACACTTTTCTATAAAACTAAGAAGAAAAGAAAAGAATGGATGGGGACCAGAGGCCAAGGGGTCTCAGGTACATAGGTAGAGAAAATAAAAGGACAAAACTAAATATCCAAGCCAAAGTCAACAACAATAGAATCAAGACACCCAAACAATAACAATCTAAACTTAAAATGGGCCTGTTATACTGGTAGGCCAGGAGGCCAAGGGTGGTGGTATAGGATGCACTCTGAGAAAACTAGTGAAGGGAGGTCAACACTTGTGGTGGGAATGGCCCTTATTTACTGTATATCTGAAATACAACTATGAAGAACTTTGTAAATTAGAATGGTTTCTATAAAGCTAGATTAAAAATACAGGAAATTGCTCTTAGACAACAATGACTGCACACCTATTACTTAAAGTTTTATTTTTAACCATTTTGGTCTGGAGAAAGCTTTTATGCCATCAGATATCCCTTGCAGATATAAAACTGAGAGAGAAAGGGAATTTTCCCTTTCTGAGAGAGAGAAATGAGAGAGAAAGCAATGTAAATTTTTTTGACCATAGATGATGCTTAATCTTTATGTCACCTTAATTGTCAATTATAGCAGTAATAAGAGATATAATAAATAAGTAAATTGCAAAAACATTCACAACCAAAATAATATAAAATAATAAAGTACAGAAAAACTTTGAGTGAAAGTGTTGTACTTCCACTGTAATATTTAAGCCTACTAAAAATATAAAATTAAGATACAAGTAACTATTATAAATAAAGTAAATGTATAAATAAATAAACTGGATAAATGAAACATGGTAACCACTCCTGCAGCTTTTACAGCCTGAATTGAGGCAGGAGACAGAGAACAGGATATTGTGACTAGAAGAAATTCTATTCACCAAATAATCCAGGAAATATGCTATTGCAAGAACATAACAGGAAGAGAGGAGAAATTGAATAAGGGGTGGAGTGGGAAGGAGGGATCTATCCACTGCCATACAATGGTCATGGGTGAATCATCAGGTTTAGAAAATTGGCTGCTGAGTATAATTCACAGGAAAGACATGGGATAAAAATGGGGACAAATTATAGAAGGACATTTAGAAAAACAGATTTCCCCTCACGTGCAGAGTGAATTTTCAAGCAATTTGAGGATATCAAAGCTCTTATAGAAAGTGCTGATCCCATCACAAAGAATGAGAAAAGCAGTGTTGGCGGGGATGTGGAGAGAAAGGAACTCTTATCCACTGCTGGTAGGAATGCCGTCTAGTTCAACCTTTATGGAAAGCGATATGGAGATTCCTCCAAAAACTGGAAATCGAGCTTCCATACAACCCAGCTATGCCACTCCTAGGAATATACCCTAGGAACATAAAAATACAATACAGAAATCCCTTCCTTACACCTATATTCATTGCAGAACTATTTACCATAGCAAGACTCTGGAAACAGCCAAGATACCCTTCAAGAGATGAATGGCTAAAGAAACTGTGATACCAAGCCAGAGGCAAATATTGTCCTCAATGGAAAAAAACTGAAAGCCTTTCCTCTAAATTCTGGCACAAGACAAGGCTGTCCTCTCTCACCACTCTTATTCAACATAGCACTGGAAGTATTTGCTATAGCGATTAGGCAAGAAAAAGATATCAAGGGAACCCAGATAGAAAAGGAAGAAGTCAAGCTCTCGCTGTTTGCAGATGACATGATACTCTACCTAGAAAACCCTAAAGTCTCTACTAAAACGCTTCTAGAAACAATAAACTCATATAGTAAGGAGGCAGGCTACAAAAATTGACACACAAAAATCAATGGCCTTTCTATACACCAATAGTAATAAGGAAGAAATGGACATTAAGAAAACAACCCCATTCACAATAGTGTCACACAAACTCAAATATCTTGGAATCAACTTGACTAAATATTTGAAGGACCTATACAAAGAAAACCATAAAACTCTGCTACAAGAAATAAGAGAGGACACACGGAAATGGAAGTACATACCTTGCTCATGCATTGGCAGGATTAACATCATTAAAATGGCAATACTTCCCAAAGCATTGTACAGATTTAATGCAATCACTCTAAAGATACCCATGACATTCTTCAAAGAAGTGGATCAGACACTTTTGAAATTCATTTGGAACAATAAACACTCTAGAATAGCTAAAGCAATCATTGGGGAAAAAAAAATAGGGGAGGAATTACTTTCCCCAACTTTAAACTTTACTACAAAGCAATAGTTATCAAAATAGCATGGTATTGGAACAAATACAGGCCTTCAGATCAGTGGAATAGGCTTGAATACTCAGAGAATGTTCCCCAGACATACAATCACCTAATTTTTGAAAAAGGAGCAAGAAAGCCTAAATGGAGCAAAGAAAGCCTGTTCAACAAGTGGTGTTGGCACAACTGGCTAGCCACTTGCAAAAACATGAACTTAGACCCCCAGCTAACATCATGTATGAAGGTTAAATCCAAATGGATGAAAGACCTCGATATCAGACCCAAAACCATAAGATATATAGAAAAACACGTCGGTAAAACACTCCAGGACATTGAGACTAAAGGCATCTGCAAAGAGGAAACTGCACTCTCCAAGCAAGTGAAAGCAGAGATTAACAGATGGGAATATATTAAACTGAGAAGCTTCTGCACCTCAAAAGAAATAGCGCCCAAGATACAAAAGCCCCCACTGAGTGGGAGAAACTTTTCACCCAATACCCATCAGACAAGGGGCTAATCTCCAAACTATACAAGGCACTGACAGAAATTTACAAGAAAAAAACATCTAATCCTAGCAAAAAATGGGGAGAAGAAATGGACAGACACTTTGACAAAGAAGAAATATAAATGGCCAAAAGACACATGAAAAAATGTTCCACATCACTAATCATCAGGGAGATGCAAATCAAAACAACGATGAGGTACCACCTCACACCCCAGAGATTGGCACACATCACAAAGAATGAGAACAAGCAGTGTTGGTGGGGATGTGGAGAGAAAGGAACTCTTATCCATTGCTGGTGGGAATGCTGTCTAGTTCAACCTTTATGGAAAGCAATATGGAGATTCCTCCAAAAACTGGAAATTGAGCTCCCATACGACCCAGCTATACCATTCCTAGGAATATATCCTAGGAACACAAAAATACAATACAAAAATCCCTTCCTTACACCTATATTCATTGCAGCACTATTTACCATAGCAAGACTCTGGAAACAGCCAAGATACCCTTCAAGAGATGAATGGCTAAAGAAACTGGTACATGTACACAATGGAATATTATGCAGCTGTCTGGAGAGATGAAGTCATGAAATTTTCCTATACATGGATGTACATGGAATCTATTATGCTGAGTGAAATAAGTCAGAGAGAGAGAAAGATGCAGAATGGTCTCACTCATCTATGGGTTTTAAGGAAAATGAAAGACATTCTTGCAATAACAACTTTCAGACATGAAAGGAAAAGAGCTGGAAGTAACAGCTCACCTCATGAAGCTCACCACAAACAGGGATGAGTTTAGTTAGAAAAATAACTACGTTTTGAACTATCCTAATAATGAGAATGTACGAGGGAAATGGAAAGCCTGTCTGGAGTACAGGCGGGGGGTCGGGTGGGGAGGAGGGTAGACTTGGGACATTGGTGATGGGAATGTTGCACTGGTGATGGGTGGTGTTCTTTACATGACTGAAACCCAAACACAATCATGTATGTAATAAAGTTGTTTAAATAAAAAAAAAAACAACAAGAAATTGGTGATGCACCTACTTATAAAGGTATTTGATGCTCACTGGAAAACCATTTGGTAGATATGTTATAATAAAAATAAAATTCTCAGCTGGGTGAAAGATGAAACCAAACAATAGTAACTTTGAAAAGTTATGATTCTTCATGTTGAATGGGATGAGATTTACCCTCAGAGATATTAGTAAATATTACAATATTTAGGCTGCTGAAGGCACCTTCAGATAGAAGTCACTATTATAAGTTCTATAAGAAAAGATGACCTTGCCACATCATATTTTCTAACTTACACTAATTGCCAACACTTCAAGATCTTGGGGAAAAATCATACAATTTTTATTTTATGACCTCTCTTGAAAATTTGTATTGTCTTTAACCATTAGCCAATGGATATTTATGTTTTAATATGCTACTTCCTATAATACCCATATTATTACATCAACCTATTTTGTGCTACATTAGCAAGCCATCCAAATTTTCAGAGACACCATGAAAGTTTATTTATTAGTTAACCTAAGCAACTAATTCACAGTAGCTGTATTCAGTTCTATACAGACACTCAGAGACTCGGATAGACTGAATATTACAAGTTCTGTAACATTTAGATAGTCACAAAAGAAAAAAAATGACCAAATTACTCAAGAATGCCTCATTTCAGAAGTGGCACACATTACTTTTGTCCTTGTTGCCAAAATAAGTTGTGTAGCCCTAACTGGAAAGTTTCTTGGGAAAATGTGCAAGAACAATAAGCTTGATAAACACCAACTACTCTGCTTCATTATCCCATTTAATTCTTACTAGAACTCTAGAATTGTTGCTTCATTTACTATGCTTGCAAATGAAGATACATAATTCAAAATGTTGAAAGAATTATCCAGAGTAAATTGAAAATATAGGATTGATAATCCAAAATGGAGGAACTAAACCAAAAAAATTATATACTTAATCACGCCTTTAAGTTACTTCTAAATTTACTCATTTTCTAAAAATCATGATTAACCATATTTAAAAAAATAATACTAACCTCACTTTGTTTGCCTGACTGAAGAAAGTATATTAGTAAGCCCAAATGTTACAGACACTGCAAATTCCTGAGAAATGTGTTCAATATTAGCTGTACTTTCTGTACTCATTAGAATCTTTGAATTGATTTATTTCTCTCTCTTTCCTTAGCATTAGATACATTAATATAACCTCCAAACTGTATCCTCTAAGCAAGAAAAACTAAATGTCTATTCTTTCAACTCATTTTAAAATTTGTATAAGAAGAGAACACAGGATAATTTTTCCTCCCAACAAAGCTTTTGTTGTTCTGTTCTGTTTTGTTTTGTTTTGTTTTGTTTTGTTTTGTTTTGAGAAGATCCAAGAAGAAATGACTACATGGTAGAGTAAAGAACAGAACTTTATGCTTGTTAATACGACACCAGCACCATGAGCAAACTGATGAAGGTCATCTCTGAAGTCTATTTATTCACCTGTACCTCCAACACCACTTCAGTCCTAGTTTATACCATAATGAATTATTGCAATAGCTTCCTTTCTATTCTTCCAGTGTACAATTTGTTCTATATATGGCACTCACAAGGACTTCAATATAAATTACAGTATACTTCTGAAATTACTCTTATGGTTTCCATCCTCAATCAAAATAAAGTCTTAATCCTATAAAGTCCTCTAAGATCCTAGTTCCTGATCCTCTTCTTTGACTTCTACTACTCTGGTGCTAATCAACCCACTACCCCAAGCACATGAGCATCCTTCAGTTCCTTGAATTTACCAAGCCTAGAGTAGCTTTGGGACTATTTCTGTTCTTCTACCTAAAATTCCTTTTCCTTAAAGAACCACTGGGCTTATTTGAACACTTCTTATAGGTCTCTACCAATTAACTGATCAGTGTTGTCTTGGACCATTCACATATTAGAAGCCTCCTGTAAAACTCACTGTCATCTTTCACAGATTTTTCTTTTGCATTTACCATCTTTTGATAAATTGAATATTTGTTGATGAACTCTCTCCCCTAATAGGAAATAACTACTGTGACATCAGGAACTTAATCCAATTATTCACTGTTATAACCCAGTGAGTAAAACAGTGACTGTCAAATATTATGCTCTTATAAATATGTGTTTAATAAAGACACAGATGTATTATTTAAGTGCTTAGTGAAAGAACTGATTCATAGTAGATATTAAATTTAAATTATTCTTTCAGTTTCCTAATAAATGTAAACTATGATTATTACTGCATTTGATTATATATTTCTACACATTCTCAGGGGAGAAATGTGTGGTTTTATTTAAAAAACAGTTGTCAGCTTTGGTTGAACTAGAGTCTTTAGCAGAGTAAGGAAACTAAATTAAGCAGTTCACTCCCATCAGACTAACTTCACAAATGCCATAGTATTAAGACTAAATAAATTAGCTTTTTGCCAAGCTCCTGCAAGAAGGCCAAGAAGGAATTCTCTACCCCTTGTGAGTCTAAAGCTAAGGCCAAAACTTTGAAGGCTGAGAAAGCAGTACTGAAAGGCATTCACAGCCACAAAAAGAATATATAATGGCACCCACATTCCAAAGATCCAAAATCTTGTGACTCAGAAGGCAGGCTGTTCACATATATTCTGAAGAGCAGCCCCATAAAAAAGCAAGTTAAGCTACCATGACATCAACTTCCCTCTGATCACTGAGTCATTCATAAATAGGAGAGAAGATAACAACACAGTTGTGCTCATTGTGGATGTCAAGGCTAACAAGAACCAGATTAAATAGACCATAGGAAGTTCTATGATACTTATGTGGCCAAAATCAACACCATGATTAGACCTGATGAAGACAAGGGGCTCCTTACTATGATATCATATATGTTGCCAACATTAGGGTCATCTTAAAAGTCCATTGGTAAGTCCAATATTTTTACCATAAAAAAGGATAAGTAAATTAGAATTTACTGTTCAATAATCACTAAAGACTATAATAGTTATTTAAATTTTATTTAATTGGAGAAGGAGCAATACTACAGTGGGTAAAGCATTTGCCTTGCATGTGGCCCACCCACCCAAGTTTGATCCCAGCATCTCGTATGGTTACACAAGCCTACCAGGAGTGATTTCTGAGCATAAAACCAGGAATAATAATAGAATAATAATAGTAATAATAACTCTTAAGCACTTCTGAGTATGCCCCTCCAAAATATACTCCTATTTTGATTTAAAGCATTTTGAAATTTAAAGTAACACTAAAAATTTAATCCTTGGAGCACTAGCTACATTTCAAGTCCTCAATTACAAGTGACTGTGTGGCCATCATATCCAACAGGGTGTGGTAAAATTTCTGCTTCACAATGCTGAACTAGAATTTAGCAATTAGGCTGATGACTGAGTATCATCTTATGATTAGACTTGTGGGGGCCAGATGATCTATAGAATTTGCCCTATATATTACAACTGTCAATTGCTTTAGGAGGATAAAACTTAAGAAAAGAGGACATAGAAATTAAATCAAAAAGTTTTTTTTTAAAAAAAAATTATGAAGTTGGCTACCCATTTTAAGCCCACTTTAAAAACATCTGAAACTCATCTTAAGGACATTTTCAATAGTCAGATAAGTTTCACCTCAGCTAAAGAAGTCAAGGAGAGTCCTTCACCTTACAGAGTCTACATAGCTCCATAGTAAGCCTACCAGAGATGGTTCTGAGAAGACAAATAAGAAGCCAAAAATGAAGTAGTTACAAATGGTTTGGAAGCATAATATGACTTTGATCTAGATGAGGCATGGAAATGATATGGTCTAGAGAGGAAGCACTTATGAGCTAAGCCTCCAAGTGGGAAACCAGGAAGACAGAGAAAACTATGGACTAAATGGTTCTATTCCTTAAACTGCAGAGCTTGAAATTTAACCCCCAACATTACAGTATTGGAGATGAGGTCTTTGGAAAATAATTAGATCAAAATCAGTGAAGTTTTCTTTAATGATATATGGGTCCTTATAAAAGAACAATCATGTTATTTTATCATGTTCCTTGTCATGTAAGAATAAAAAGAAATGTGCATTTTATAGCCAAAATAGGGCCTAATCTTGGACTTCTAGCATCTAGAACTGGAAGAAAATAAAAGTCTGTTTTGATAAATTACTCTGACAATGTTGTTTTGTGATAGGAGTTCAGACTCACTAAGACAGGACCTGAAGTTCTGCTATTATATAGCCAGAAATCTAAATTGATTAATGGAATTTTTACTTATCCTACTAAAAGCCTTTGGTGGGGGAGGAGTGATGCAAATCTCATAGAAAACTACTAATTGTAGGGCCAGAGCAACAGTGCAGTGAGTAGGGTGTTTGCTTTGCCTGCAGCCAACCTGGGTTAAAGCCCCAGCATCCAATCAGGAGTCAAGAGCAAGGAGTAATCTCGAGCATTTCCAGGTGCGGCACAAAAATATAATAAAATAAAATAATTGTGTCTCCCCTCCCTTTTGTAATTTTCAAGTCATTCCCAATCAATAAACATCACTCCTTTTCTTAACTTGAGCAGAAATAATCAGATTATCAATAGATAGAGGATAAGTGGTTCTAACTCTAGTCTGGATTCATTTTTTAAATTGACAACATATGCCCAGCAGATGTTTGTTAGCACAGAGATGCTAAAAGAATTTTAGGAGAAACAAGCCTGAAAAAGATGTAGAGCAGCCTCAGCCTTCATATAAATGGAAAAGAAAACCAAGCATTAAAGGTTTCATAACCTTTCCATTAAAGGTTATGAAAGAAAATTCTAAACTGAGCTCAGAGGCATCACTGAAATCCTTCAGGACCAATCTAAACACAAAAAAAATAGTCAAGGCCCAAAATTGAAAAGTAAAACAAGGTATTTTACTCCAATTTGTCTATTTATCCAAACTCTCCTACACTAAGACATATAAAACAATTATTGTTTTATAGCACAATTTGAAGGTTGGGAGTTCAAACAGAGATTCAGTTGGAAAATTATTTGACTTTGCTCCATAGTGCCAGAGGATTCAGCAGACAAGAGTGAGAAGAATGAGGATAATTCAGATACGGGGCATTGAACTTATGTGAATTCCACTCCTTTTATATCTGTCTCAGTTATCCAAAGTTTGAACTCATCCAGAAATGCTAAGCTGAACACCTACAAGTATCCTGGGTCATACAGAGTATGTTTACAAAGTCGCAACGGGTTTCTAATAGTGTCCCAAATGGAATACCTGAACAAGGATACAGAACCAGGTGGAAGGAAGTACTTTTAAGACATCCTCAGAGTCAAGGAGAAAGATCCCTATATTGATACCTCTGGTATCAACAATATTGGTTTCTTGAATATTGCCCTTAGCCAACAAAAGGTGAAATCCTGTGGCCCTGAGCACCACAAAGGAGCTCCAGACACAAAAACACAAAACAAGGCCACCTCAAATGCACAGAATATTACTTTTACCATCATCTGTTGGTCAAAGCAAGGTTTTTGTCTCCCTAAAATTTAGAAAGAGGAACAGAGATTCATTTTTCTATAGAAGTAAATTAAATAAGTTGAAGATATTTAATCAAATATCATCATCAGTAATATTTTTTCATAATATTATGTTTCATGTGAACACAGTATAAGTTGGTATCTATATGTTTTACATTATGATCTCTCCCAAGACTAAATTATTTCCTTCATCAGTAGTAGATTACTCAGTGGTGCCTGGACTTTAGGTGTAAAACTAGTACTGCTCCATATGCCATATCAACCCATTTATTCTTAATCATATAGTTCTTCTTATAAGAACGGGTTCAGAAATTTTTACAAAATATAGAAGTATTGCTTATATTTAAGAATAGTCATGTACAATGATAATTGGAAATGATCACTCTGGACAAGAACTGAGTGCTAAGAAGATATAAGGTGATATGCAAAATATTCCTTCAGTAATAATATTAACAATATTACAAATCACAATGTCTTTGAAAAAGGAAGAGAGGAGGGGAAATAAGAAGGAGGAGGAGGAGGAGGAAGAAAGAGATAAAGAGAAGGAAGAAGGAGGAGGAAGAAGAGGAAGAAAAAGAAAAAGGAAGGAGAAGTAGAAGGAGGAAGAGGAGGACAATGACAAGAAGAAGATGAAGAAGGAGGAGGAGGGAAAAGAGGAGGGAGAAGAGAAGAAGGAGGAGAAAGAGAAGGAGGAAAAGGAGGAGGAAGAAGGAGGAGGAGGAAAAGAAGAAGGAGAAGAAGAGAAGAAGAAGAGAAGAAGAAGAAGAAGAAGAAGAAGAAGAAGAAGAAGAAGAAGAAGAAAAGAAGAAGAAGAAGAAGAAGAAGAAAAGAAGAAGAAGAAGAAAAGAAGAAGAAGAAGAAGAAGAAGAAGAAGAAGAAGAAGAAGAAGAAAGAAGAAGAAGAAGAAGAAGAAGAAGAAGAAGAAGAAGAAGAAGAAGAAGAAGAAGAAGAAGAAGAAGAAGAAGAAGAAGAAGAAGAAGAAGAAGAAGAAAAGAGGAGGAGGTCTGTTCAAAGGTAGGCAGGGGAAGAAATACCTGCTCCAGACTACACTGGTAAAGGGTGTTGTACATTGTATGACTGAAACAAATAATGAATAACTTTGTAGCTGTGTAAAAAAGAAATATTTCAAAAAACCCTGTCACTGTGTTTAAATTATTTTAAAAAATGTTCAGGTAAAACTTGGCAATCAATAAGGAAATCCACAGGGATTCAAAAATACTAAAACTAAAACAACACTTACTGCAGTGCTGCCCAATTTTAGATGGCAGCAGTTTGCAAACTAGACTAACTGTTTTGTTTTGCTGAAAAAAACAATAATAACAACAACAAAAGCTGCGCTTTTTAAAACCAACTCTGTATGCCAACCTTGAATCTCCTAAAAAGACTTCAAAACATGATACACTTTGCAATGCCAGCCCTGAACATTCATGGCAATGCAAGCTTTATGTATAAAAGTGAGGACAAGTTTCACATTAAGGTTTGGCTTTTTAGTTAACAGACTCTTCACATTTAAAAACTAAATAAAACAAGCCACAAATTTTATTTCTAAGGACTAAATTACTTCTTTAAGATTAGAAACTTTAGCCAAATGAGAAAAAAAATAATCATTTTCCCCATAGAAAATATATCTGTCCCATAATGTATAAGGATGCAAATCATCTAAGAAGCAGCCTATTGGCATTGACTGTTATTTCATCTCATTAAATATATAAGCCATAGAATGCCATGTCTCCTGCTGGATAACCTTATTTTCACAGCCTTCCCTCCAGAGTCCAGGGGAACACAAAAATAGAAAAAGACATTACATTTTTAACCTAGAGGGAAATATGGATTTGTACGTGATGGGGATAAGATTATGAGGACTTTACCATTGATTAGTTTGTGCCATCAAAGTCTCTGTGCTTATTGTACATGAGAGACTTACACTGCCCTGTTTTCTCAAAATCTCAGAGGGGAATAAACCTCATTGCTTTTTCATTGCTATGCAACTAGATTTTGCATACAGTGTAAGCAAAAAAGAAAACTTGTTTGGGTTGAAAATCCCAGAATTCTTCCTATGCTCGATTTGCTACTAAAATCTTGACCTGAGTGATTCTAAATATCCTGAGTATTCTTTAAGCACCGAATCTCCACCTCCTGTTTAGGCTAATTAGGTCTTAGAGAATACAGAAGTGAAGTCTTGGTAATTGTAATACTGGTTTCTTTTGCCTGCTCAAAGAGCCCATGGATAATGGATTCATAATGACTCCACCTAAAATAAAAATGAAGTCTCTGATTTCCCTTTAGCTACACTCTCTCCCATAACTATTCCCTGTATCATTTTTATAGCTACTCCACTGCTTATTTTTAATGTTTTCACTAAACTGCATTAAATGTAAAGGGGTATAAATTTTTACATAAGTATAGAAACTATTTCCCAATTGTCTAAACTTGCTTTTATGCCCTTTCTAATAAATACACTCTTCTCAAGAGAAATCACTGTTTTGACTTTAACCATCATATTTTAGTTATTTCATGAGCATCTCTAAATGGAATAACACAATATAAATATATCCTGCTTTTATTTATCATTACAATGTTATAAAACATCTGTTGTTCTGTTGTGTTACACTTAACAACAGTTTTATTTTTTATTATATAAATATAAAAGAATTTATTTAATATATCTAAAATTTATCTTATTGCTGATTATTTTCTCAACCATTTTCCTTCATTTGTTATTCTCTTCATATGTCAGATATAACATCAAATGAAAGGAGATCTTTTGGGAAGGTATCAATTCTTCAAGATTACAAAAGGTAAGTAAATAAAGTTTTCATGTTCAAATCTCTGAGGTCTTGTCCTGGAGATTTCAGGTTATTTAAAAGCTTCTAAAGTTATACTTCTGTGATCTACTGATCTAAAATAGCATCAAAATAATAAAAATAAGGAGAATGAGTAGGATGAGGAAGAAGATTGGAATATGCAATATAAATACTCTTAAATCAATCAAGAACAAATTTGACCTTCATAACAAATAGAAGAAAGATTTATGAGGTTAGAATGTAGTAAAATAAGATCAAATGAAGAAGGTAGACAAATTTTTGGTAAGGAATTCTAGAATTTTGTTGTTTCTAAATATAACTAGAAGAGAACTTTAAGCAAATTTTCTCTAAAAACATAATATATAGTCTTAGAGGAGATCAGGCATATTAGCAGAAAAACATGAAAAGATAGTCTTTTTTAATGATAGATGGCCATCTTGTAGTAAGATGGTAGAAAAGAAATAAATGTATTGGACAGTGTTTTATGTATTTTGGAGAAAGCCACATAATAGAGGATGAGAAGATGTACAACTATGTTAGACAGTTTCTTTCTTCTTGTTATATCTTATTTAAGACTGTTTATAGATTCTAGCCTTATACAAGAAAGAAGAACATTAAGGGGAAAGATGATTCAGTCTCACAGTAATTTTTACATGCACAAAGGACCTCACAAATACATTCTCATCTGATTTGTATAATGTTTTCACAAAAGAAAAAAAGCATGTTGAATTCTAGTTTACAAAATAAAACTCTCAAGATCATAAATGATCAACCCAATAAATTGCAATTTGCCAATTTCTACTCCAAAGTTTGTAAACCCTTAGATATTTGACTTTACCTATTAGTTCCCTGAAATATATCATCTAATGATTATAATAGATTTTAACCTTCATTGAGTGCTTTTATTTTTTTAAATTTTTTGTGGTAAATCAGGATATATATGTATATGATTCTTTTAATCCTAAGTTGCATTTAATACTAAATTACATTAACTGTTTTCTTTATTTTCTAGATATATAAACTGAGTCTCAAAGAAGAAGTAAATTTTCAAAGCTAAATGTTGGAACTTTCAACCAGTGCAGACATTTCAAACCCTATTTCCCCAATCATTATGAGAAATAAAATAAAATCTATTTTAGAAAAAAAACAATTCTCATCCTGATATTAAATATCTTCTCTGAGAGACCAGAGTGGTAGTACAGCAGAAGGGCATATGCTTTTCATGTGGCTGACCCAGGTTCGATCCCTGGCATCCCATATAGTCCCCAAACCTGCCAGCAGCAATTTTTGAGCACAGAGCCATGAGAAATATCTGAGCATCACCAGGTTGAAGCCCAAAAACAAACAAACAAACAAATCCTCTCTAAAGTCTTTGCTAGCACCAAACTAAAAAATGAATATACATTTTGGACATTTTCCTTCTCATTAATGATACTCATTGATAAATCTATTTCTCACCTTTCCTTGGTCTCTGAAAAATTTTAGAATATGAGATTTAATTATTCCCCTCCATTTTATGTATTTTGTGTATTTTATGTATGTTTTTGTTTTGGAGGGGACACACCTGCTCAGCACTTGTTCGTGGCTCAACATACAACTAGCAGCCCTGCTGGTACCCAGAGGACCATATATGATCTGTGTACAAAACCTGGGTCAGCCACATACCAAGCAAATGTCCTGCCAGTTTTTCTTTCTCTCCAATTTATACTAATTTTCTCTTTTATCATTTAATCTTTACAACATCTCCCTATAGCCTCCAGCATAATAAAAATGTATCAAGACATCAGTCAGGGCTGTCAACGGGGTTGACATTATAATTTGTGCTGAAAATATCAAATATCCATTACAGAACCAGAATTTTATGATATAAACATTTCTTGAAGACAAGTTAACAATAGACTCACTAACTTGTCCAGATTAAAACATCTTTTGTGAGATCATTGAAAGTTCTTTTGTTATATATTTAACATATATAATTTATTTTTATATTTAATAGATATCAACATGTATTTGACAGTAGAGGTTTATAATAGCAGTCTTGCAAATAGAGATTAAATCTTAACCTCACCACAAAAAAGAAATTATGCTTTTGTGACATAATAGGGTACATTGAATTAACAGGTTCAACCCTTAAATTTACACAGTACTACATGTTAAATATAGTTCAGTAAAAACAAATGAATTCATGCTTTCTATAATAAACAAATAAATAATCAATATTTCTTTCTAGTTTTTTTTATAATTATCTTTATTTAAAGAGGGGATGAGGGAGATCTGGGAAATTGGTGGTGGGAATGTTGCACTGGTGAAGGGGGGTGTTCATTACATGACTGTAATCATACAACTATAATCATATTTGTAATCACGGTGTTTAAATGAAAGCTCTTTTTAAAATTTTCCTTTCCCATTCCTGTTGTTTGTAGACTTTAGTACCAGTATTTACACAAATTGAGTTCTGGTACCAAGTATTTTAAACAGCTATGCTGCCTGAATCACACTCAGTATGTGGAGCACTGCTGAGTCTTACCTATAAGACTCTAGCACCGAGTAATCACTGGGTGTCTTTATTTAGAATTCTTTCTGATTACAACTTTTATTTTGGTTTCATAAATCTTGCATCTGCTATTTAATTGCATTCTATTATATTATGGACCAGATAGAATTAGAAGAGGTTAAAGAAACTGTGATGCATACATACAATGGAGAATTATGCATCCATCAGGAGAGATGAAGTCATGAAATTTGCCTATACATGGATGTACATGGATGTACATGTTGAGTGAAATAAGTCAGAGGGAGAGAGATAGATGCAGAATAGTCTTACACATCTATGGGTTTTAAGAAAAATGAAAGACATTCTTGCAATAATTTTCAGTGACAAAAGAGAGGAGGACTGGATATTCCAGCTCACTACATGAAGCTCACCACAAAGAATAATGAGTGCAGTTAGAGAAATAACTACATTGAGAAATATCATAACAATGTGAATGAATGAGGGAAGTAGAAAGCCTGTCTAAAGTACAGGCGAAGGTGGGGTGGAGAGGAAGGAGATTTGGGACATTGTGGGGAGCCTAGCTGATGAAACCTGGGACATAGGACACCTCAGTAATTCCTAATCTGGTCACCCACGTGACCAAAAGGCCCATGCCTTGAGAACAAAGGAAATAGACAAAAATAAAGTAATTCAGAGCAGCCCAATATATCCAGCCAGAAAGAAAAATATAGAGTTTGCCTTTGTGTTAGCAAACATTATTAAGAACTCTGTTTGAATCTTATGCCTTTTAGTAAAACGTGCTCAGGTCTACCTTTTTGCCCCTCCCTATTACCTGCCCCAGTTTATGCTAATGAATGCTTGTAACTATGATTGGTGTAAAATTTGTAACACCCCTAACGTGTTTCAGCCCTTAAAAGCTGATCCCCCAACAATAAACTTCCCTTTTTGAACAGCATGCGTTGTCTTGAAGGCTTCTGTTACTAATTTCTCTAGTTCTTCTTTACAGGTCGGTTCTGCTCGAGTGAACCCACTAATAACTAGCAACTTTCATTTCCACACCCCCGCGGGTCGGGGGACTCCCACGAAAGTTGCAGAGTGGCGCCCACGTGGGAGCTCGAGTTACAGAATCTGATCGGGTGGCAGAGTGCGACAAGTCCGGAGCTGAATTACGTCAGGTAAAATAAATTAAAGCAACGTAATTTAGTAGTCTAATGCCTAGGTGAAAAACCGCCACCCCATTACAGTCCCAGAGTAAAAATGGGGACCAGTCTGAGCAAAGGAGCAAAATTTATTAAAGGTATACTAGAAGTACTTAGAAGTAGAAATATAGTAATTGAAGAGAAAGATTTGTTGAAATTTTTAATGTTTGTTAATAAAATTTGTCCTTGGCTTGCTATTACTTGCCCAAAAATAGTTTCCAGTACTTGGGATCTAGTCGGGGCAGAACTCACTAATCATTTTAACACACATGGCAGTGAGTCCGAGAAAGAGATTATACAACAATATTGGGATCTCCTCAAAAGCATCATAGTAAAATCTGCTTTTGACCCTAAGAGCTTGCAAATTGTGAAAGATGCCCAGGAGCATTTGGAGCACGCCTCCAAACAATGCTCACACCCCAGTTCCCGCTCCAGCTCATTTTTGCATATTGATTCCCTTTCTCCCCCCAAGGAGCCTTCTTCTCTTATGCAGAAAACTCTTTATCCCTCTCTGCGAGGGGCAGCCTCAGAGCCCCCTGAGGAGAAGCAGGACTCAGAGGAAGAAAGTGAGTTGCAGGATAAAATTGATCCCTACCATGGGAATGCAACCTCTCTTCCCTCACAGCCCCCCCCTGTATGATTTGCCCACACCCATAAAAATGCCTCTTCCAGAACCCGATAATCCTTTATTGATAGAGATTTGGCAGCTCAGACAGCAAATTGCCCAGCTTCAAGCTACAGATCCATCATCTCCACATTTTTTGTTCCCCGTCCATGGCCCGGACAGGGAGGACTGGGAGGAGGAGGGTGAACTCCCCTCTTTACCCCTTGGCAGACCCCGCACGAGGGCGCAGGCCAGGCAAGAAGCAGCCGCAGCTGCTGCTGCTGCCACTTCAGCAGCTCCAATTCCAGCTGCCAAAGCCCCCCAACACCCAGCCCAGCCCAACAATGGCTCCCTAGACCATAGTCCCGATCAAGCAGAACCCCCTGACATTCCTGAAGTCCCTATCAGACGGCAACTGCGGCAATACAAGGCCCTCAACAGAAAAGACCTCAAAGAACTTTTTACTGCAGTCACCTCTTATGGCCTACATGCTCCATACACCTTGTCTTGCCTTGAATCCATCGGTGGCGGCGGCGCTGTTCTGCCAGCCGAGTGGCGAGATATTGTTAGAACTGCTTTGAAAAATGATGTTTATGTTTCTTGGGAAGCTGATTTCCTATTAAGATGTCAGGGTATTGCTGCAGGAAATGATGACCTTTATGCCCGCATAGCAGGAATACCCCCATATCACGTTCTTAAAGAACAGTGTAAACTCCCTAGAAGCTTGCTTGCAAACACGGCTCTTGCTGCCCTACGAGCTTGGAAGTCCCTTCCCCGGGCTGGTACCTCTACCGCCTCGCTCTCTCAAATAGTGCAGGGCCCAGACGAACCATACAATTCTTTCATTGCCCGCCTTTCAAAGGCTGTGGAGCGTGTCCTGGGCGTCACCGCCACAGACGCTGATAGTACTCTAGTGAAACAATTAGCCTTTGAAAATGCTAATGATACCTGTAAAAGTATCCTTAGGAACAACCTGAAAGGAAAGTCCTTGCATGATATGATAAATCTCTGCCGGGAGGCAGACCCCTTTGTTCATAAGATCGCCAAAGCCCTTGTTGCCTTTCAAGGCCAGAACAAAGGAAAAACCTGCTTTCAATGTGGTGCTCCGGGCCATTTTGCCTCCCGCTGTCCTCAGCGGCAGACACCGGTGTTACAAGCAGGTAACACTAATCCCCGCCCTTCTCTTTGTCCCCGCTGCTGCCGCGGCAGGCATTGGGTTTCAGCTTGCCGCTCAGTGATTGATTTATAAGGGAATCCACTACCACAGGTACAGGGAAACGGGCCACGGGGCCAGCCCCGGGCCCCGAAACACATTGCATTCCAGCCGGCCACGGGGATCAGCCGGCACAATCCACCGCAGCCAGCCTTCTCACAGCAGCCCCAGTTTGTGGCGCTCTCTCAGACTTCAGCTCCCGAGGTCCAACCGCTGGTGCCAAACGGTATGTTGCCCCCCCAGCAACCTCTCTTGTCAGGGCCTCCCCAGGGAGTGCCGGCCTCGATCTCAGTGCAGCAGCCCCAAAGTTATTAACCCCTGAGGACGGTGTTCAGATTATTCCAACAGGTATTTTTGGACCCCCACCTCCAAACACCTTTTTTATGATTATTGGCAGAGCCTCTGCCACAGTGAAAGGCCTCATAGTACAACCCTCTCTGGTGGACAATGACTACACTGGAGAAATTATGCTATTGGCTGTCGCCCCCTACCACCCAGTTCAAATTGTTCCTGGCCAGCGCATTGCTCAGGCCTTACCTCTCCCTATGAATGTGCAGTTTCCCGCCCTCTCCCACAGTCGCGGGTCTACCTCCCCTGGCTCCTCTGACATTTTTTGGGTGCGTGCCATGTGCCGCATTCGCCCACCTTTAACCCTTACCATCTCGGGTAAACAATTCACAGGCCTCTTAGATACAGGTGCAGACACCACGTGCATTTCTCCCCTAGACTGGCCTCCTGAGTGGCCCACTGCTTCTACCTTTGACAATGTTTCAGGGATAACTGGCTCCGTCAAAAGAGTTCTTGTCAGTGCCAACAAACTAGTTTGGCAAGACGAAGATGGTGACACAGGTCTCATCCGTCCTTACATTATTCCCGACTTACCCATTAATCTTTGGGGTCGGGACATTATGGAACAAATGGGTGTTTATGTTATAAAGTGTAAAAATCCTGTTGTATTACAGCAAATGTTACAACAGGGCTACACACCCTCCAAAGGACTGGGAAAAAATTTACAAGGTATCACTCAACCCATTACCCTTTCACAAAAATTAGATAGGATTAGGCTTTTCGCCCCCCTGCTCAAAATTTTCAGTAGAGGTCACTGCCTCTCCTGCACCCCCGGCAGATAAAATAACTTGGCTTGATGATAAACCTGTCTGGGTTGGGCAGTGGCCCCTAACCAAAGAAAAATTGGCTGCGGCTCAGCAACTTGTGCAGGAGCAACTTAATGCTGGCCACATAGAATCTTCCACCTCCCCGTGGAACACCCCTATCTTTGTTATTAGAAAAAAATCAGGCAAATGGAGACTTTTACATGATCTTAGAGAAATTAATAAAACCATGGTGCCTATGGGGGCTACTCAGCCTGGACTTCCTTGCCCCTCAGCTGTACCCAAAGGAAGCTATAAAATTGTTTTGGATCTCAAAGACTGTTTTTTTTTCCATCCCCCTGCACCCCGAAGACTGTAAGCGTTTTGCCTTTTCGATACCTTTAACTAATTGCGTGGGCCCCAACCCTAGATTCGAGTGAAAGGTCCTCCCCCAAGGGATGACGAACAGCCCTACGCTCTGTCAAAAATATGTAGCATCCATTATAGACC
Source organism: Suncus etruscus (assembly GCF_024139225.1). NCBI lineage: Eukaryota > Metazoa > Chordata > Mammalia > Eulipotyphla > Soricidae > Suncus > Suncus etruscus. The sequence goes on along the minus strand of NC_064867.1, from coordinate 17,850,496 downwards.
CATTTCGAATCCTTTACCCCTCAGTTTATATCATTCATTTTATGGATGATATTCTGTTAGCTTGTGCTGATGATTCACTTGTCCTACACACTGCAAAAGAACTTGTTTTTGCTCTGCAACATCGCGGATTTAAAATTTCTGAGGACAAGGTCCAAATTCACACCCCCCCCCAACTTTTTCTTGGATTTGAACTGCTTCCCAATCAGGTTCGCACCCAGAAAGTACAACTTCGTACCCACCACCTAAAAACCCTTAATGATTTCCAACGCCTCTTAGGTGACATCACATGGCTGAGACCTTACCTACAGGTCTCCACGGGTAACCTGAAGCCACTTTTTAACATCCTTCAGGGCGATTCTAATCCCACCAGCTCACGCCAACTTACCCCTGAGGCTTCCAAAGCCCTTGCCATTGTTAACACCGCCATTCAAAACCAGTTTATTACTTATTATGAGCCCTCTCACCCCCTTTTCCTCATTATTTGCCCTACTGCCATTGCACCCACAGCTGTTTTGTGGCAGTTCGCCCCACTTTACTGGATCCATTTGCCTTCCTCCCCCGATAAAGTTTTAGCCACCTACCCCCACCTAGTGGTGCGGCTTTTGATGCAAGGCTGCACAGCCTCTCTGAAACTTTTTGGCCGCCAACCCACCAAGGCGATTATTCCCTATACGAAATCTAAATTGCAATGGCTTATGGAAAATCAACAAGATTGGGTTATTTTTGTAACAGGTTTTTCAGGAACTCTAGATAATCACTATCCACCTAATAAATTGCTTCAATTTTTGCGCCTTCACCCAGTAGTTTTTCCTAAACTTACTAAATTTCAACCTATTTCTAATGCCTCACTAGTCTTTACAGACGGCAGTTCTAACACCATGGCCGCATTTAAGGTCAATGGCATCATTCACCAGGTCCCCACCCAGTACACTTCGGCCCAGCTTGTAGAACTTGCTGCTGTCCTCAGGGTTTTTCAGGTTGTCCCAGAGCCCTTTAACTTGTACACTGATAGCTGCTATATTGCAGCCTCCCTTCCCCTGTTAGAAACAGTTCCTTATATAAAACCTTCCACCCCTGCAACTGTTCTTTTTTCTAAAATTCAAGAACTCCTTTTGCTGCGCACCAATCCATTTTTTGTTGCCCACATTAGAGCTCACACTGCACTCCCAGGCCCTTTGGCTGAGGGCAATGACTCAGTCGACCAGGCTACCCGTCTTTTACCTGTCTTTAATCAGCCTGACTCTTTACAGTTGGCGCAACAAGCCCATAAGCTACATCACCTTAATGTGCAAACGCTTAGGTTAAAATATTCTGTCACCCGGGAACAGGCACGAGAAATTGTTAAGTCATGTAAAGCTTGCCTTTCCCTCTTGCCTGAACCTCACACCGGAGTTAATCCTCATGGCCTTACACCTGGAGAACTCTGGCAAATGGATGTTACTCATTATTCTGCCTTTGGCAATCTTAAGTATATTCATGTTACAGTAGATACGTATAGTGGTTTTATTTGTGCCTCTCTCCAAACAGGAGAAGCCACCAAGGATGTCATTGCTCATCTTTTACATTGCTTTACTATTGTTCCTGTCCCTACGGTCATTAAGACTGATAACGGTCCAGGATATATTAGTTCCAAATTCAAGGATTTTTGTGAAAAATTTGGTATCACCCTTAAAACAGGAATTCCCCTAAACCCTCAAGGCCAGGGCATTGTTGAAAGAGCTAATCAAACTTTGAAAAATACACTTTTTAAACTCACTTCAGAAAGCGAGAATTTGTACTCTCGCAAAGGCAAACACCGCCTGCTTTTGAATCATGCACTCTTCGTGCTCAATTTTCTCTCCTTGGATTCCAGCGGCCGTTCAGCGGCTGATCGACTCTGGCACCCCTCCACTCGTGAGAATTTTCAGCAAGTGCTTTGGAAAGATGTTCGTACAGGACAATGGCTTGGCCCACACCCTGTTCTCATATGGGGCAAAGGTCACGCCTGTGTTCACAACCCAACCACCTCTGAAACGCGCTGGCTTCCTGATAGGCTGGTCAAACTCCATAACCCTCCCAGGGGTAACGCCCCTGAGGACTCTTCTGTTTCCCTTTCAGGTGCCGCTCCTGACACTTCCCCAAGGACACCGCTGGCTGACAATCCTTGCCGCAGCACCTCAAAAACTCTCCCTCTCCGCGCTCCTCTTGAATCTCCCTTGCAAGACGATGACAACACCCCTGGTTCCTTCCCCTCCCCTTTTCACTTTTAGTTCTACAATGGTGCCGGAGACATAGCCAACTCCCCTCCCACCCATCCCCTGACCCATCCTTAAGTAACCCTTTGTGCCCTCACCATGGGTGCTGAGGAACAGTGAGCCACCCCCAATCAATTTTGCCACGACCTGGCCCGTTCACCCATTCCCCAGGACACACTGGCGACAACCACCTTGACGAGAGAGCCAGCACCCCCCACTGTGACCTGCCTACCTTTAGAGAATTTTTTTTTTTCACTATCCCCTTTATGCTTGTCCCGGCCACCACCATGACCGCACTTCATTCCAAGTGCGGCAATCGCTCAAGTATTTTTGTTTGAAAATTTTGGAGTTGTGCAACCACTGCCAACACGAATTGGATTACAGTGTCTCATAAAATTGGATCTTACAAAAAACCTTGGGCATCCGGCGATCTTCTGGCATCCGTGAATGTCAGCTCAACCTCTCCCACGCCACGAGCTCTTCAGAACTCTGCCTGCTTCCCCACCCTTCCAGCCCATGCTGTCCTCCGGACCCCCCTCCTCTTCTCAGCTCATCCTTGTCATGATCAACGCCTCCGCCCAGACGCCTTCGGTACCTGCTATTCACCCACCTCACCGGCCTAAATTGCTGCCTTGACCTGCCTTACTTCACCAATGACACCAACCTTCTGCGATGCGGTATGAAGCTTCAACAACGTGGCTTAACTTTAAAACTAGTGGTGGGACTTGAACTTTGCCCCTTGGTACCCAATATGATTCCCCCTATTGAAAATTGTAATCAAATTCTTGTCGTTGATTTCTCCTTTCAGCTCATAATTGCCCCCAATTCAACGTTTTTTGCCTGTTTCACTGGTTTATCTCCCCCATTGTTTTACATTTGTTTCTTTAGTCCTAGGACTACTGTGTTTTGGTTGTTTTAATGCCTAAATTGACTGTTAAATCAAAAATTGCCTTATTACCTCTTAAAAATAACCTTGTCTCTCTCCCGCTGCAGTATAAAAACAAACATTGCCTCCACCCCAGCCTTATTGAGAGGCCTGGGTGTTACTGGTGTAAGCACAAAAATTTATTCATTGGTTCATACTCTAGAATCTGTTAATGCCTTATAACTGTTGTTAAAAATGTTTACAAACTTAGAAAAAGTTTACACTACTTAACTGTTGAATCCCTAGCAGTATTAGAGCAGAAAAACTGCCGTGGTTTAAATTTGACTTTTTTTGAGGGAGGGGGAAATTTGTGTCATCCTCAGAGAAAAATGTTGCTTTTTAAAATAAACTTGGCTTAGCTAAAGATAGCATTAAACTTGTGGAAGACAGTCTAGAGAATAGAAATAGACAGAGGGATTAAGATGAGTCCTGATATAAAAATTGGTCCTCTACCTCATCCTGGCTGTCTAAGCTGCTACCTAATTCGGTCCTTTCATTGGCTTTTTGCTAATTTTTCCTTTGGCCCCAAGGCATTCTGTCGCCTCACAAGTTTGTTAAAAATCCGGTTACTGAGATTGCCCTAATGTTCAGTATAGGTCCAATATCAGTGGCTCTCCTAAATGCACCCTGAAGAACTTGAAGCCTTGGATATACCTCTGAGCTTTAAGGAGTTTTGAGTATCTGGCTAAACGCCCCTGCTTGCTCTGCTCCTGGCTGTGGAGATGCCCATGACGGGGATAGCTTGGTGCCGGTGTCTGGGTGCAAACATGGCATTCCTAATATTTTGCGCGCAAAAACTTTTAATTTGGTCTCTTGTTGCCATGTCCAGTACTGGAAGCCCACCAAACGACCTAAGACAGGCTACTCCACCCACCTTGCTCTTCTTCTTTTATTATTTACAGGAAAGGGGGAACTGTGGGGAGCCTAGCTGATGAAACCTGGGACATAGGACACCTCAGTAATTCCTAATCTGGTCACCCACGTGACCAAAAGGCCTATGCCTTGAGAACAAAGGAAATAGACAAAAATAAAGTAATTCAGAGCAGCCCAATATATCCAGCCAGAAAGAAAAATATAGTTTGCCTTTGTGTTAGCAAACATTATTAAGAACTCTGTTTGAATCTTATGCCTTTTAGTAAAACGTGCTCAGGTCTACCTTTTTGCCCCTCCCTATTACCTGCCCCAGTTTATGCTAATGAATGCTTGTAACTGTGATTGGTGTAAAATTTGTAACACCCCTAACGTGTTTCAGCCCTTAAAAGCTGATCCCCCAACAATAAACTTCCCTTTTTGAACAGCATGCGTTGTCTTGAAGGCTTCTGTTACTAATTTCTCTAGTTCTTCTTTACAGGTCGGTTCTGCTCGAGTGAACCCACTAATAACTAGCAACTTTCATTTCCACACCCCCGCGGGTCGGGGGACTCCCACAAAAGTTGCAGGACATTGGTGATGGGAATGTAGCACTGGTGAAGGGGTATTCTTTACATTACTGAAACCCAACCACAATCATGTTTATAATCAAGGTGTTTAAATAAAGATATTTAAAAAAATAAGAAGAGGCATTGGAGCTATGTAAAAACAAATTATAATTTTCTTATTTAAGTCCATTGGTTACAGAAATGTTCATAAGTAGGTTTCAGTCATAGAATGTTCACCACCCTTCACTAGTGCAACTTTTCTGCCATCAATATCCCATCTTCTCCCACCCGTAACCCCTACCTGTCTCTGGGAGAGGCATTCTGCCTCTCTCTCACACACAATCATTGTTATGGTAGTTATCAGTGTGGTTAGTGATCTAACACACTCATTTCTCTTAGTGGCAAGCTTCAAATCATGGGCTGGTCCTTCCTACTCTCATCTCTATTGTCTTTGAATATTATTACTATGCCATTTAATGGCCCAAGTTCTAAATGGAGAAGTGGTTTAGTCCCACAAAGTTGACTGTGTCCAAAATCTCCCAAAGAAATAACAACAAAGCTGAGATTATGTCTGTCCCACTCTGACTTCTACCATAGAAATAGTTTATATACTTGTGCTTCTCTTACATCTTCTGCTCCATAAAGGAAAATTTGTAAAGGTATACAGTTATTTACTTCATAGATTTTTTTGAAGGAGAAGGATTGGGATGAGGTGAAGTATTAGGCTACACACAAGTGTTGAGAGATTATTTCTGACTCTGCTCAGGAGTGAATCCTGATAGAGTTCATGAGAACATGTATTACCAAAGATTCAATCAGGGTCAACCATGTGAAAGGCAAATACCTTACCTCCTGTACTCTCTTTGACCATACATTCTACCTTCTTAAACTGTGTATCAGAACCACCTGGGTTTTTTAAACCAATATCTTTATGATGCATTTAAGTAAAAGTTCAATTTATATATCAATTTTATAACCCTACATATCCATGTGTGTATAAATATTTATTGGACAAAAGAGGGTTATAGATTTAAAAAGTTTATGAATTCCTATTTTATACATCCCTATAACTGTGATTTCTACAAACATATTTTCTTACATTATAGAATTGAATAAAAGCTTCCAGATTCCGTTCAAATAAGGTTGTGCTGCCTCTGACAGATTCATTCTGCCATGATGTTGAGAGTATTGTGTTCATTTCACAGTTATAACAGCTATCACACTGTATTCTAATCCATCCATTCAAACTTCTGCCTCTTCTACAGACTTAAGTCTTTCCACTTGCAGCCACGTTTTTTTCTGAGAAGCACAACATGAGCAAGCACTGTCAAGAATATCTCAGATTCATTACGTATCTTATTTGATTTAATGTTGGTTGTTGCAAGTTCTAAAGCCTTTTGCTGCTGCCAAAATTTTTGTGACTACCACATTCAGTTATGTGACTGCATGTGAGGTTCAACTCCATTTAAGAAACTGGGCTTTAATAAATTCTAACCTCTTCAAGACAAATAGTCACTACAGCACTTTGTATAAAGTATGTATTCAGTCAAACTTTTATAAATAAATGTGTTGTAGAATAAATCAGTTAAGTCCTCATACACTCTGAGCTCAGAGTAGGATAATGGATTTCATGGTGTCAGGCAAAAATATCTCTGTATGAATCAGTCAAAAGTGCAGCAATGTAAATCGTTTGAAGGGCAGAGATTGTATCTGCCTGCATAATCTGTATCTGACTGTGTCAATTAGGAAATTAGAAAACAGAAGCAACACATTAATTAAACAGACATTTAATATAAACAAGATTAATCTCAAAAACAGAGAGCAGTTAGTACAGCAGGCTGACCCAAGTTCGATCTGTGACACAACCTATGGTTCCGTGAGAGCTGCCAGGAGTGATCCTTGGGTATAGAGCAAAGAATAAATCAAACCCTGTGCATTGCACAGTCTGACCCTCCCCCCAAAAAAGATTTAGCTCAGGTAGGATAAAAATTGCAAAGATGCAGGACCGGAAAGATAGCATGGAAGTAGGACATTTGCCTTGAATGCAGAAGAATGGCGGTTCGAATCCCAGCATTTCATATGGTCCCCTAAGCCTGCCAGGAGTGATTTCTGAGCATAGAGCCAGGAGTAACCCCTGAACGCTGCTGGTTGTAACACCCCCCAAAATTGCAAAGATGTAAAGAGTGCTCTAAACACTATGTTAGACAAAGAAAAACAATGTCCAAGAAAAGGCAGACTTGAAGTGAGGGATTCACAAGGGTCAGGCTCAGAACTCAGAAAGAAGGGATTTTTTTTTTTTTGCAACACTGAGATGATAAAGATTATAAATTGCTTAGAGCAGTCTGAATAGGATATACTGAACAAATAGAAACAAGCTGTCATACAGAGGGCCATGCAGAGGAAGGTAGATACCACTGCAGGTGCAAGCCTTGAAAGCAAGATATCCACGTGAGGAGAAATCCGGGGAGCAATTCTTAGAGGGTACAACCAGTTAATGCTGGTGGAAGGACAAGCAGAAAGAACTAGGATGCTACTGTGGACATAACTTGCAATGATCAGAACAGAAGAGTTTGAGCAAAAGTAGGCTCTGGGTCCAAAATGGGGCTGCAAAGTTGCTTCGGGACTATCAGTCGCAATTAAGGCAAGCATCAACAGATGTGGCCACTAAAGAAAGCACATCCCAGAACCAGCATAAGATGACTCGCTCTTCTTGTTATGCCCTCCAGCTGCTTCTACTGACAAAACTAAACATTTATCTTCTGTAAAAGATATATATAAATATAGATATAGATATAGATATAAAGTGTGTGAGTGTGTTCTCATGACAAGGTCCTGTTTCCTTATCTAAGCAACATCCTGAGCAATGGTCTTTGGAAAAAGGGATGGACAGACCAGTGTTCAGAGATCATTCCTGTCTGGGCTTGAATTTAAGTGGATTGTGTATAGGACAAGTGCCTTAACATCTGTACTATCTCTCTAGCACAGTACTTTTTTAAAAAAATTGGTTTTAATTATGCTCAAGCTCTCATGCATATGAGTTTGGAGCATTACAAAGAGAGTAATAAATGGGATAAATGCACATTACTGTTTAGCACAAGTTTGGGGGTTGGGAAAGTTGGGGGTCTGTTGAAAAACTTAGTAATTCTGCTGTTGTTTGGGGCCACCTAGCAGCGCTGGGTTTATTTCTAGTTTTGTCCTTGGGAAGAGGAAGATTACTCATAGCTGTGCTCAGAAAATTTTGTAGTGTTGGAAAACCAACCCAAGCCTTCAGCATGCTCAGCCCACTGTGCTATCCTTCCAGTCCTGTAATTTTGTTATTGTTGTTGCTATTGTTGTCATCATTGTTTTGGTTTTGTGTTTTTGAATTTGCTATGGTCTGTTCTGAGACCAGAAACTTAACTCTTGATTTTATCAATTAGCACAGATTAATAGTTGTTTCATTATATCTCTTCATTTAAAGTCATTTTCCAAGAGCTTAATATCCATAATATTAGATTAAATTAAAAAATCTTAGTGTCTTTACACACAAGGACAACATATGTGCTGATCACAGAACAGCACTGGGAACCTATTAGAATTTACACAAATGTCTGCTATACCTGCCTTTATTACTTGGAAAAATGGAACTGGAATCTAAAGACCTCAGAACCAGCTACCAGCCCTACTGACTACAAAAAGACAAGCAATAACTTTCTGTGTGGCCTTCATTTTTGCTGCTTAATGTGCTCCTTCCTGACCCACATTTTAAATAAAAACTTAATTCCTTACCTTATTTCTTACCCAATTCCTTACTAATTTCTGTTCTGAAAAAGAACAGTTTCAAAGCATACAATGATTTTGCCTACTCTGTAGGTAGTAAAGGCAGAGGAAGCTGCAGAGCAATCTTCAGGGGGGGACTCAACATCAGCATGAACCTGGCTGTACCCAAAGCTATAATAAATTGTAAATAGTAAAGTTATAGTAAATAAAAAACTTGGAGTAGTCTAGTCTTCCAAAACTTCCTCCTTAACATCAGCCCTTTAGCAGCATCCTACTCTTCCATTCCATTCTGATGTGGAATGAAATGAGAAGCACTCTCCTGCATGCTCTTCCTCATGGAAGATGGATCCATGTATGCATGGAACTTTTCCCAGGGTACTTAGCCCTCACCTCAGACTTGCTAGGTGAACTCTAGATTGTTGGTCATGGTAAGCAGAAGTATCCACTTAACACAGAGGAGTGCCTTGTTACACAGAAAAGTGGTGGGTGTGTTAGCAAAAGAGATACCTCCATGAAGAGTAATGGGATCAATAATCACCCAAAGGCTTCCTGATCCAGTTAGTGAATGTGCCACCTACAGGATGATCCACAGTAACCACAAGGCTTAAGAACTAAGTTGTATGCCTCTATTGGGCTCTACTTAACTTCTCAAACATTGGAATCAGACTGGACACCACCATCTTCATCTCTCACTCTTCTTTGCCTTTCATGTCATAGTGCTATTTATTGCAGTGAATGTTTTTGCAAATATATAACTTCACTGATAAGGAAGCAAATGCTTACTGAGGATTTGATAATTTGTCTTAAGGTGGTGGCCCAAGTTGATGTGGAGTCCAACCAAAAAAATAATGTTGCTGTCCTTTTCTTAAATGTATTAGTGAGGAGCTAAAAATGTTTGTTGGGCTGAGGAGTTAAAGGATTATACACCTTTAAAAATGACACTTCTTTGAGGAAGACCAACAGACAGATGGCATATGATTAAATGCTCATCATCACTTATCATTAGGAAAATCTAAACCAAGACAATAGTGAGGATGACACATGTGAAAAATATTGGAAACAATTTGTATGGTGGAAATATGGTGTGAAAGGCACACTCATCCACTGCTGATGAAAATATTACCTGGTCCAGCCCCTATGAAAAACATTATGGAGGGTTCTCAGTAAACTAATACTTGGTCTGCCATATGACCCAGCAATCCCACTTTTGGGTCTCAATCCTCAGGACATAAAAGCACTGACCCAAAAGAATGTATACGCACCACTATTCATTGAAGCACTCAGGACAATAGCTAAGAGTTGGAATCATCCTAAATGTCCAACAAAAGACAAGTGGATCATGAAGATGTGGTACATATATACAATACATATACATGTATACACAGCTTTTAGTAATGATGCAATCATGCAATTTTCTGTAACATGGATGGAACTGGAAGATATTATGCTGAATGAAGTAAAACATAATAAGGGTAAATTCAGGATGATATCACTTGTATGTATTTAGAATAACTTCAAGAAGAAATAGAATGGTTTAAATGAAAGTTGTCTTGAACACTCTTGACCTCAGAGTACAGTGAGGAGAAGGAAAGAAATTGACTGGAGAAAAAACAAATATGAAATAATGGTGGGTAGAGGCCATGTGTTCCAGGTGCATTGGTTGTGTTAAAAAAAAGGACAGGACTAAATATTCAAACCAAAGTCAAAAACAATAGAATCATCAGAACCAAACTTTTAACAATCTATACTTAAAATGAGCGTCATCCTGGCAGTGTAGTGGCATGAGATGCACTCTGGAAACATTGGTAGAGGGAGGTTCACACTGGTGGTGAGATTGAACCTGACACATTGTATGTCTGAAACCCAACAATGAAGAACTTTGTAAATCACAATGGTTTCAATAAAACACTTTTTAAAGTGCTAAAAATGACCAAAGTTAAGCAAGATATATTAAAGTATAGAGAAATGTTGGAATGCTTACAAATAGCACTACCAAAAAAAGGCTCAAAGAGAAATGGACTATCTCTTAAAATATCATATAAAATCAGATAATATCAAATAATATTAATAATAGTTTTTAAAAGGTTTTGAGAATATTTTATTATAAATAAAAATCATTTTCTTAATAGTTTCCAAATAACATGTCATTCTCCCATCAGAAGAAAAAATCTTAGCATGTCATTTTTATGTCCTTTTATTTTCTTACATTCACCTTAAATTTTCTTGACATTTGATTTCAAATTAAACATAAGGAACAATTTTGAGCATTTAAGCTTCACTCGCCCCCAAAAAAAGCTGCTAGGTGGATTCAAAGTTTTACTTTATGTACCTACAGTCTCCCAGTAGTCTTATTTCTCAATCAGAATTTGAATAATCTTTACAGCTCATATTCCCCTAAACTCAGATGTAATGACTCAGTAGATTCAGAAAGAGAAATAACAGCTGCAGTTCATCCCGTTGTGCTATTCAGTAATGACAATGTTATACCACATTAGCAATTGTGACATTAATAAAAAGAAGCCCATAGGATTAACAAAAGACAGCTGACTTTAGTCAAATGTAGGTCAGGCTTTGTTTGCTCAGAAGCTAGTAATAAATTCCCAGGTAAGTGCTCTCATGTGTCACACATATATGTCAGGAGCATAATTTCAGCCCCGCTAAATGATTCACATTTTTAAATTTCTGTAAGCCATTTTTGAATTATTGTTAAGCATTTAATTCCACTGTCAGGCCTATAGGTTCCTTTAAATTATTAACTTACGTGACATTACAGCATGTTTTTCCTTTAGGCATCACTTAAAAACACATTGGAGAATTATGCATTTACCTTCCAGATACTGAGCTCTTACTACAAGAGTCTCGTGGTTTACCCCTAATTTATAGCATAATTATAGGGGAAATAGTGTTGATAGCTAAGCTAGCCAACTATAATCACAAAGTCCTCATTGCCACAGGAAATGTCACTGTAAGACTAATGTGAATTTTGCATTCTTAATCAAGTCTTTGAATAGACTTCATCCAAACAAATATAGAACCACACATTCTAAGATGTATTTTTAAAATAAGAACACTTTGGAAAACAGTTTAGCAGTTTCTTAAGTATCAGATACATACTTACCATAAGATCCTAGGTATTTATCTAAGAAATGAAACTCTATCTCCTCAAAAAGAACCACACAAAAATTTTCATAGCAGCACTATTCATAATACACAAAACTCACAATGATTCAAACCAGCAAGCTGATGACTGAAAGAACAGTGGCATATTCACACCCTGGAACACTCAGCAATGAAAAAAAAAAAAAAGAAAATCCAGATCTACGCAAAAATCCTGGACAAATTTCTAAACTCTGTCTTAATACATTGTTTTTTATGTACAAAAAATTTAATTGCATGATTCCATTTGTTAGCAATTTTAGGACCATTAAAATAAATCTTTGATGAGAAATTACAATAGCATCTATGGTGTACCACTTGTGTCTAGAAGAAGCATAAGAGCACTTTAGGGCTGATACAAAGTTCTAGATCTCATGAGTAAGATTAAGTCTCTGTATATATACGTATATTTATGTATATATGTGCATATATTCCACTATATGCCTAAAAATTGTATGTAAATTATATCTCACTAAATAAAATGTGTGTTCTAGAAAGTCTTTAATTTTATACTTAGTTATGTGAAATGTCTTTATTAAATACATATATAATTGAAAAGTATGATGAGATCTTCAGCTATTAGCAAAAGAGATGTCAACTAGAAGAGTTGTTAATACTATATTATCCAAGTAAGGATCATAAACAGCATATTTAATGAACTAAATAAATAGATTCTTTAAAATTTACTTACATTTTAATTTCTGCTACAGGCCAATGGCAAAACTAAGGAGGTCTGTTCTATTTATGACTGAAACCCAACTACAATCATGCTTGTAATTATGGTTCTTAAATAAAGATTTTATATTAAAAAAAGAAATTTGTGTTTATATTTTGAAAACTATCAGTGGGTATAAAAGCAATTAAGTACTTGAAACTAGTTTATATTATATAAATCATTTGAATTTATAGTTCTTAGTAAAGTTTAGCTCACTTTTTTTTTTTTTTGATTTTGGTTTTATGGCCACATGTGTTGGAGCTCAGGGGTTAACTCCTGGCTCTGCTCTTCAAAATCTCTCCTGGCAGGCTCCAGGCACCATATAAAATGCCCAGGATTGAATCTGAGTTGGTCCCAGGTCAGCGTGCAAGGCAAAAGCACTACCACTGTGCTCTGATTCCAACCCTATCAGCTCATTTTTCTAACATCACTTGCTTCTGTGATTCACGGCTCTGGTTTTTGTTTTCTTATTTTTTAAGTACTGCAGATTCCAACTGACTTTATGGATTTTAGTATCATTCTCCTTTAATCCATTTATAATAGCAGAATATTAATCTTTAATAGCAGGTTAGTGCAATATGTTACAATTAGAATGAAAGCAATCTATTTAGCATTAAAAGACTAGCATTGGTCTGAAGACTATTTGTTTACCATTCAACCTAATCCCATGTGAGCTTTTTCTTCAGTAATCTTCAGTTTATAGATCTCTACACTGAGGTAGCTATCTGGCTCTTCTTTATATGCCACTGGTTCTTTTCTAATATTGTCACTTTAAACTTAGTATAACTTTATTTCACTTTAGCATAACCAACCCTAATTTTCAAGACCCATTCTAGCTATTTGCTTTCCTGTAATGAAAATATTTCATATAACTGATCCAGGGTAAATGTTTTTATTATAAATACTCATCATGTCATGTCTATTTTTTCATAATCACCACTTTTCATATTGTGAAATAATTTGGATTACAGTTTTAGAGATAAGCACATAGCTTTAAAACCTAGCTCAGTATGGGGCTAGAGATAGGGCTAGAGTAGGTAAGGTACTTGCCTTACATGCAGCTGACCTTCATTTGATCTCTAGCATCTCATAAGGCCCCCAAGCACTTCCAGGGGGATTTCTGAATGCAGAGTCAGGAGTAACCACTGAGCCTTGCTCAGTGCTCATTGTGGTCCCAAACAAATCAAAGCAAAACCATTATCACTCTAGCCATAATACTTTAGGCAAACTGCTTCATCTCTCTATGCTTCTGTTTCTTGATCTGTTAATAATGAAACAAAATAATAATTGTCTTTAATTGTATGTGGAGAAGTGTGAAGTATAGAAAAATGTGGTACATAGTGTGTGGGGAAATAATGTATCTTAACACCTTAAGACATGACACACATTTTTAAATTTCAATTCATATTTATTCAAAAATCTGATAGGTAAAAGAGAATAAATTCTCTAAGTGTTGAACTATGTCTCTATTTCTACAAATAGAAAATGTTTAAGGGCTCTCAAGATATATCAGAATGTTAGAAGTAGATAACTTTTGCTGCAATTTTCAAATAAGCCATAAATAATGCAGTTTTTTAAATAAATAAATTTAAGCAGTTTTTAAACTGCCAAAAATGTTGATATTTTAGACAGGAAGAGTCTGGTGAAAAGGGAAATTGAAAACTAAGCAGTAGAGCTACCAAAACCCCACACACACACATACATCCATACCATAATTGACATAAATACTTAAAGGTGCTTCCTTCATAACAGCCAAAAGCTAGGGAAAATCAATTTCAGGAAAGAATATAACTAAAATATGTTCAATACCTACAATAGAATAACAGAGCAATAAAACAGAGCAACAATTTTGATGATTCTCAAAATCACTACATTGAGTAAAAGAAGTAAATAAACAATGTATGAAAAATGCACTAATTCCTACATGATATTCCAGAAAATTCAAGTAATCTATTATGACAGATAAGAAAATCATCTGAGGAGTAGGAATAGAGCCAAGAAGCATTATAAAGGGACATAGGAGATCTTGGAAATATTTGTTCACTTACAATGGTGTTTCTTTTATAAATATATGTAAAAGTCTGTCAAAATTTATCAAACTGTACAAGGCTAAAATTAGCAATTAAGATGTCAGAGCAGTCTTGGGTTCAAAAAGAAAGATATAAACTTTAATATAAAGTGAGGCCGGAGCGGTGGTGCAAGGGGTAAGGTGTCTTGCCTTGCCCTCCCTCCCCCACCCCCCCAGCTAGCCTAGGACGAACTGCGGTTTGATCCCCAGGTGTCCCATATGTTCTCCCAAGCCAGGAGCAATTTCTGAGCAAATAGCCAGGAGGAAACACTGAGTGTCACCAGGTATGTTCCCAAAACAACAAGAACAACAAGAACAACAAAAAAACGTAATATATAAAGTAAGAAAAGATTTTATTCTTAATAATAACTAAATATTTCTTTAAGTTCATGAAAGGATGAAGCAAGGCATTATAAAGAAAAATAAAACTCAATTAAAACAAGAAAAAGCAAATATTCTTAATGCTTTTTCCCTTAAAAATGGTTCAGTTTTTATAATCACAGCTTTAGAAGAATCTATATCAATAATTAGAGTGAACATAACTATTGCTAAAAAGTATATATTGTATATATATATTAATAAGGCTTAAACTGATGCTATTTGAAGAGTAGGGAAAGAACAATGGATTTTATTCTTGAGAACATAAAATTGAAAGGATAGCAGAAGTGGTAAAGCAAAGATAACTGGGCAAGATATGTCATGAAAATTGAAATGAATTATAGTCAGCTGCTATAGAGGCTATTAATTCCCTTCATCAAGAAGAAGACTATATTTCCCAGCACTTAAATCTATATTGGATCTGTGATGCCATGAATTAGACGATGCAAAAAAAATGGTAGAGAAAGAGATACTGTCCTTGTTCTAGGCTCAGATTTTAAGAAAACTGACAGCTTCTATTTACAGTCTTCAAAACTCAACCACATGGTATAAGAAGTACCAAGCAGCCACCTGGATTGGTTCATCTGTAGTATAATTGTGACATAAAGCAACAGTTCCAATGAAGTTTCCAACTAATTAATATAAGTAAACCACTTGAAAGTGCTTCTTTGAGCAAAAATGTCTTTTTCCACCCTGAATTTTGCCAAATAACAAAAGTATCAGCAAGAAACAAAAGAAACCAAAAACAAAAAAATCTACTATACTAAGCCACTATATTTTTTAATATAAGCCAGAGAAAAGTGAAACAGAGCATCTTCAAATATATAAATAACTATCATATGCATGGCCCCATTAGCTAGAATTAAAAACCAATAAACAGAGCTAGAAACAGGATTGGAGACATAGTAAAAAAGGTAGTAAAATTTACTTTGCACATGAAAACAACTCTAGAAGCAAACCAGAATTACCTGATGTAACAACAAGAACAAAAAAAGCAAACAAAAAAGCAAACCAACAGAATTAAAACCAATATGCCAAATATGTGCCAGAGTTGTGAGATTCACTAAACATTGGAGTAATGCAATATTACTAGAGGACAAAAGTCTAAAAGTTCCTTGAGGAATTAAGCCTAAAAGAATGATCAAAGGACACTTAGCACAGGCATTAATTTTCAAGGATTCCATCTGAAGTGATAGAAATAAAATTGAATTTCCAGAAAGAGAATAATTTAGCTAAATATCACAAAAACAAAGATAGGAGATCTAGGAACTATAAAAGAATTAAAAGTTGTCAATACTTCACTTAGAGTGAACTTCTAATTGAGATATCAATCACAAAAATATATCAAATGGGGGGCAAGTAGTAGCACAAGTGGTAGGGCATTGACTTGCACCTAGGACAGACCACTGTGTTCCATATGGTCCCCCAAGCCAGGAGCTATATTATATGTATAAAAATATATAAATAATATATTACTATATATTATATTATATTTTATATGTTATATATGTATATATAAAACATATCACCCAAAACTAGAGAAAAGCAAATATACATGGGCTGGGAAAAAAAGTTTGAATGTCATTACTTGAAATGGGAATGTACTTTAGACCTCTCAGACATCCAAAAGTATTTATAAATAAGACAGATTTGTCTAATAAGAATGACCTAAATAACTTACAATTTCCTACACTCTAATGTTTTCCAACAACAAAAAAAATAAGCAATGAAGATCCGTGGCAAGCACAGACCATATAGCAGATCAATGAAAGTGGCCCCAATAACAAAGAGGCTTGAAGAGGGTGCAGAAATGTAGTGTGAGAATAAGCCATGCATGGGCATCCCCAAAAATACAGATTAGAGGCCATGTCCTCCCAAGCAAGCCAAAGCTTACACAGCCTCAAGAAAATCTCTCATCCACATAAACTTCTTTGAGACCTGGTTGGCAGTGGGGAAAATAGAAAATCACCTTGAGTCTACAGAAGGAGCCATGGTAAAGCAATGTAAAAATCTTATCATGCTTTGTAGATGAAGACTGAAATTCTGGAAACCCAATCACTACTAATTCCCTATATAACCTCTCTGAAAAAACAATAGAGCATTATGTCAATACAATACAGGGGAGCAGAAATGAGTAAATTACAAAAATAAATGTCTAAACTGAAAAATGTAAGGTAAATAAAACATTCCTTTTTTTTTTTTTTTTTTTTTTTTTTGGTTTTTGGGTCACACCCAGCAGCGCTCAGGGGTTATTCCTGGCTCCATGCTCAGAAATCGCCCCTGGCAGGCACGGGGGACCATATGGGATGCCGGGATTTGAATCACCGTCCTTCTGCATGAAAGGCTATCTCTCTGGCCCCAAATGAAACATTCTATAGAGGGCCTCAACTGCAAAGTTAGAGCTGCTGGGGACAGAAGCAGCAAGTTTGAAGATGAGTTAAATAACATCTATAAACAATACAGAAGATCAAAAATTACCTCAAAATAAAAGAGAAGATAAAAAAAATCCTCAAAATAAACAAATAGACAGCAATAGAACTTTGGGATAAATTAAACAAAAACAACATAAGAATCATTAGGGTTCCAAAAGCCAGGAAGAAATCCCTATGATGAAGTAACAATTAAAGGCATAGAAGTAGAGGTTCTTTGAGCTCAAGAGTGCATGCACCCACATCCTGTTTGGCCAACAAGTATCAGATAAATGAGACCCAAATAAAAACACCCCAAGGCACATTCTAGTCACAATGATGAAAACCATAGATTAGATTATTGAAAGCAACAAGATCAAAACAGGAAAATAAATACAAAGGAATATCCTTAAGATTTAGAGAAGATTCATCACACATAACTCTTTAGGCTCAAAGGTAAGTCGTGGGATATAATAAAAAAAAAAAAACCTCAATGAAATGAACAGCTCACCAAGAATTCTTCACCCAAATAGCTATTCTTTCAGTTTTGAAGAAAGAATACATAGCTTCATGAATAAACATCAGCTCTGGAACATTACCAACTCAAAATCAACTTGAAAAGAATAATTGGCAGGGGTAATTAAGGCAAGACAAACTCCATAATCACACCAAATTTTTACAAAAGATGACCAAAAATTCCAATACCATCATCTCTCAATGCCAATGTACTAAATGCACCAATTAAGAGACACAGGATGGCAAAATGGATCGGAAAATTTAACCCACATTTTTCTACCTGCAAGAAATACATTTGAATAGTCAGAGCAAATAAACTCAAAGATAAAGGTGAAAAGGCAATCTTTAAACAAACAACTCCCTTAAAAAGGCTGGAGTGGCCATACTAATATCAGACTACATAAACTTCAGGCTCAGAAATCTTATTAGACAGAGTCAGTTGTTTAAAAGTCAATTAAAAATCCATAAAACCAAGAATATAAAAATTATATCAACTATCTTCTCAAACCATGATGCACTGAAATCAGAAGTGAATTACAAAAAAAAAAAAAAAAAAAAACCAGAGAAATAACTTTAACACCTGCAAATTAAACAGCTCACTATGAAAATCAGTTGGTTGAAAAGGAAATCCAAGACTCATAGACACAAACACAAATAAGGAAACTATTAGAATTTATCAGACACAAAAAAATTTTATATCAAGTGAAAACTGTATAGCTTTGCAAACTTTCATTAGGAAATGCATAAATAACTTAATGGCACTGTTTAATAAATTGGAAAATAACTTTAAAAATGAGCTAAAAACCTCTTTCCTGAAACCTTCAAGCTCTCAGAGCCCTGGGAAGTGAACCCCCAAAAAGCTGCATTCTGAAGCTACCCAGCGAGCAAGTGAGTGAGTAAGAGATGGCTGACTGTGGGGACTGCCAGGTGAAGTGCTGATTGCTTCACCTGTGGAGTCTCCGTCCTGCTGTGCTTCTTCTAAGGAAACTGAGGACCTAAAGAGAACCCTGTCCTATGCTTCTCTGTCTTTCTGAATCCTTGAAGCTACATTCTGAAGCTACACAGCGAGCAAGTGAGTGAATAAGAAATGGCTGACTTTACAAGCCCAGAAAGGGGAAGCTGCTGAACTCTGCTAGGAACTCAGATGCCAACACCCCTATCTGCCTGTCTTCTGTGCTGTGCACCATTTTTGGCCTGATTTCATCCTGTGTGTGGCTCATCTGCAGACTGCTCGCCTTCCCTGGAGCCTTCCCTGGAGGTGAGCTTACATGCCCAGAAAGGGGAAGCTGCTGAACTATGCTGGAACTCAGATGCCACCACCCCTATCTGCCTGTCTTCTGTGCTGTGCTCCATTTTCAGCCTAATTTCATCCTGTGTGTGACTCATCTCTGGATGGCTTGCATTCCTTGGAGCCTTCCTTGGAGGTGAGTTTACAAGCCCAGAAACGATGGAGCCAGAGGAGCACTGCCACTCTGCTTCACTTCCGGGCTGTGCACATCATTTAGCCAATGAATAAAACCACAACACATAGAAAAACCCACAATACAAGTGTGACAATGGGGAAACAATGCAGGCCAGCGCCAGAATGACGATGGCAACTCTGATGACTTGAACATGACCAGCCAACTAGTCAGTCTCTCAGATAAGGAGTTTAGAATCGCAACATGGAAGATGTTCAAAGAACTCAAAGAAAGTATAGAAGAGAACACTAATAAGAATCAAGAGAATATGAGGATAGAAATCAGAAAACTCCAAACTGAAATTTCAGGACAAATAACAGGTCTAAAAAACTCAGTAGATGAATTGAAGAAAAACATGGTTGCGCTTTCCCACGAGTTAACAGCAGCTGAGAATAGAATTAGTATACTGGAAAATGAGATGAATAACAACTCCATACGGCAAAAGAAATTGGAAAAAACCTTAAAGCAAACAATCAAACCATGGAAAAATTACTCAAAGAATGGGAACAGAAGAAAATAGGAGTCTATGATAAGCTCAACAGAAACAACTTAAGAATCATTGGAGTCCCAGAGACCCAGGAAGAAAATCTCCAGGAAAAATCAATAGTCAAGAACATCATTAAAGAGAAACGACCAGAGCTAATGAATCATTGCGATCAAATCCTGCATGCCCATAGGTACCAACTAAAAGGACCCCAGAAAAAACACCCCAAGACACATACTAGTCACAATGACGAATCCCACAGATAGAGACAGAATTCTGAAAGCAGCAAGATCAAAAAGAGAAATTATATTCAAGAGAACATTCTTGAGATTTACTGCAGACCTGTCACCAGAAACACTCAAGGATAGAAGGCAGTGGTGGGACATAGTGACAAAACTCAATGAAATAAATGAAATAGAATACTGCACCCAGCAAAACTCACTTTCAGGTTTGAAGGAACAATACATGATTTCACAGACAAACAACAGCTCAGAAACTTTACAGACTCAAAACCATTCTTAAAAGAAAAAATGAACGGCCTACTTTAAGACAAGACTGACCAACAAACACACCAAACTTTGATATAAAGACGGCACTAACTCCCAGGACAGTTCTTTCTCTCAATGTCAATGGAATAAATGCACCAGTTAAGAGACACAGAATGGCTAAATGAATCAAAAAACTCAATCCAACTTTCTGCTGCCTACAAGAAACGCACCTGAATAGTCAGAACAAACATAGACTCAAAATAAAAGGCTGGAGGAAAATCATCCAAGCAAACAACACCCATAAAAAAGCTGGAGTGGCCATACTAATATCAGATGATGCAAACTTTATACTTAGGAAAGTTTTAAGGGACAAAGATGGACATTTTGTATTAATCAAGGGATACGTACAGCAGGAAGAAATCACTCTCCTAAACATATATACACCGAATGAGGGGCGAGCAAAATATTTAATAAAATTGTTGACAAATCTAAAAAATAATATCAATAACAACACAATAGTTATGGGAAACCTCAACATATCATTGTCAACACTTGACAGGTCAACCAGACTAAAACCCAACAAGAATATACTAGACCTGAAAAGACTAATGAAAGAAAAAGGCCTAGTAGATATATACAGGACACTCCACCCCGAGAAGCCTGGATACACATTCTTCTCTAATGTACATGAGACATTCTCCAGGATAGACTATATGCTAGCACATAAAACATACCTCCATAATATCAAGAGGATATAAATTTTGCAGGCTACCTTCGCTGACCACAAGGCCCTGAAATTATATGTGAACCACAAAGGGACACAGAAGAAAAACTTTAATACATGGAAGTTAAAAAGTCTAATACTGAATAACCAGTGGGTCCAAGATGAAATCAAAGAGTAAATCAAAACCTTCCTAGAAATAAATGACAATGGAGACAAAAACTATCATAATCTATGGGACACAGCAAAAGCAGTACTGAGAGGAAAATTTATAGCTTTGCAAGCACACATCAGAAAAGAAGAAGGGGCATACCTGAATAACTTAATGACACAGCTTATAGAATTAGAAAGTACTCAACAAAAGGACCCAAAAATAAGGAGACAGAAGGAAATAACAAAGCTGAGAGCAGAAATCAATGAAGTGGAAACCCGAAAAACAATCCAAAAAAGCAATGAAAGAGGAAGTTGGTAATTTGAAAAAAAATAAACAAGATTGGGAGACCACTGGCAAAATTAACAAAGAAAGAGAGAGAGAAAAACTTGATAACTCGTATTAGGAATGAAAAAGGAGAGATCACTACTGATATGATAGAGATCCAAAGGGTAATTAGAAACTACTTTGAGAAACTCTATGCCACTAAAAATGAAAACCTGAAAGAAATGGATGAAGTTTTGGACTCTAATAATATTCCACGGTTGAATGAAGAGGATGTACCATATCTAAACACACCCATCATTATTGAGGAAATTAAGACAGTAATCAAATGTCTGCCCAAAAACAAAAGTCAAGGCTCAGATGGACTTACAAATGAATTCTTTCAAACCGTTCAAGAGGAACTTCTACCAATCCTAGCAAGACTCTTTTATGAAATTGAACAAAAGGAAACACTTCCAAATAGCTTTTATGAAGCCAACATCACCTTGATACCTAAACCAGAAGGGGTGATTACAGACCAATATCGCTAATGAATACAGATGCAAAGATATTCAACAAAATCCTGGCAAATAGGATTCAATGCCTCATTAAGAAAATCATCCACTACGATCAAGTAGGTTTCATGCCAGGAATACAAGGATGGTTTAACATTTGTAAATCTATCAACAAAGTACACAACATCAACAACAAGAAAAATAGAAATCACATGATTATATCAATAGACGCAGAGAAAGCATTTGATAAGGTCCAACACCCATTCTTGATCAAAACTGTCAGCAAGATGGGTATGGAAGGAATCTTTCTCAATATAGTTAAGGCCATCTACCACAAGCCAGTGGCAAATATTGTCCTTAATGGAGAAAAACTGAAAGCCTTTCCTCTAAATTCTGGCACAAGACAAGGCTGTCCTCTCTCACCATTCCTATTCAACATAGCATTGGAAGTACTCGCTATAGTGATAAGGCAAGAAAAAGATATCAAGGGAATCCAGATAGGAAAGGAAGAAGTCAAGCTCTCATTGTTTGCAGATTACATGATACTCTACTTAGAAAACCCTAAAGACTCTACCAAAAAGCTTCTAGAAACAATAGACTCATATAGCAAGGTGGCAGGCTACAAAATTAACACACAAAAATCAATGGCCTTTATATACACCAATAGTAATAAGGAAGAAATGGACATTAAGAAAACAACCCCATTCACAATAGTGCCGCAAAAACTCAAATATCTTGGAATCAACTTGACTAAACATGTGAAGAACCTATACAAAGAAAACTATAAAACTCTGCTCCAAGAAATAAGAGAGGACACACGGAAATGGAAATGCATACCCTGCTCATGGATTGGCAAGATTAACATCATTAAAATGGCAATAATCCCCAAAGCATTGTACAGATTTAATGCGATCCCTCTAAAGACACCCATGACATTCTTCAAAGAAGTGGATCAGGCACTTTTGAAATTTATTTGGAACAATAAACACCCTAGAATAGTTAAAGCAATCATTGGGAAAAAAGAATATGGGAGGAATTACTTTCCCCAACTTTAAACTGTACTACAAAGCAATAGTTATCAAAACAGCATGGAATTGGAATAAATACAGGCCCTCAGATCAGTGGAATAGGCTTGAATACTCAGAGAATGTTCCCCAGACATACTATCACCTAATTTTTGATAAAGGAGCAAGAAAGCCTAAATGGAGCAAAGAAAGCCTGTTCAACAAGTGGTGTTGGCACAACTGGCTAGCCACTTGCAAAAAATTGAACTTAGACCCCCAGCTAACATCATGTACGTAGGTAAAATCCAAATGGATGAAAGACCTCGATATAAGACCCAAAACCATAAGATATATAGAACAACACATAGGCAAAACACTCCAGGACATTGAGACTACAGGCATATTCAAGAAGGAAACTGCACTCTCCAAGCAAGTGAAAGCAGAGATTAACAGATGGGAATATATTAAGCTGAGAAGCTTCTGCACATCAAAGGAAATAGCGCCCAGGATACAAGAGCCACCAACTGAGTGGGAGTAACTATTCACCCAATACCCATCAGATAAGGGGCTAATCTCCAAAATATACAAGGCACTGACAGAAATTTACAAGAAAAAACATTTAATCCCATCCAAAAATGGGGAGAAGAAATGAAAAGACTTTGACAAAGAAGAAATACAAATGGCCAAAAGACACATGAAAAAAATGCTCCACATCACTAATCATCAGGAAGATGCAAATCAAAACAACTATGAGGTACCACCTCACACCACAGAGAATGGCACACATCACAAAGAATGAGAATAAACAGTGTTGGCGGGGATGTGGAGAGAAAGGAACTCTTATCCACTGCTAGTAGGAATGCCACCTAGTTCAACCTTTATGGAAAACGATATGGAGATTCCTCAAAAACTGGAAATCGAGCTCCCATACGAGCCAGCTATACCACTCCTGGGAATATACCCTAGGAACACAAAAATACAATACAAAAATCCCTTCCTTACTCCTATATTCATTGCAGCACTATTTACCATAGCAAGACTCTGGAAACAACCAAGATGCCCTTCAACAGACGAATGGCTAAAGAAACTGTGGCACATATACACAATGGAATATTATGCAGCTGTCAGGAGAGATGAAGTCATGAAATTTTTCTATACATGGATGTACACGGAATCTATTATGCTGAGTGAAATAAGTCAGAAAGAGAGAGAAACGCAGAATGGTCTCACTCATCTATAGGTTTTAAGAAAAATGAAAGACATACTTGCAATAATAATTTTCAGACACAAAAGAGAAAAGAGCTGGAAGTTACAGCTCACCTCAGGAAGCTCACCACAAAGAGTGATGAGTTTAGTTAGGGAAATAAGTACATTTTGAACTGTCCTAATAATGAGAATGACTGCGGGAAGTTGAAAGCCTGTCTAGAGTACAGGTGGGGTTCGGGTGGGGAGGAGGGAGATTTGGAACATTGGTGATGGGAACGTTGCAGTGGTGCTGGGTGGTGTTCTTTACATGACTGAAACCCAAACACAATCATGTATGTAATCAAGGTGTTTAAATAAAATATATTTAAAAAAAGAGTTTTAAAACTGAAAAAAAATCATAAAAAAAGAAAGAAAACAACCCCATTTACAATAGTGTGCCACACAAACTCTAATATCTTGGAATCAACTTGACTAAAAATGTGAAAGACCTATACAAAGAAAACTATAAAACTCTGCTCCAAGAAATAAGAGAGGACATGCGGAAATGGAAACACATACCCTGCTCATGGATTGGCAGGATTAACATCATCAAAATGGCAATACTCCCCAAGGCATTATACAGATTTAATGTGATCCCTGTAAAGATACCCATGACATTCTTCAAAGAAGTGGATCAGGCACTTTTGAAATTCATTTGGAACAATAAACACCCTAGAATAGCTAAAGCAATCATTGGGAAAAAAGAATATGGGAGGAATTATTTTCCCCAACTTTAAACAGTACTACAAAGCAATAGTTATCAAAACAGCATGGAATTGGAACAAATACAGGCCCTCAGATCAGTGGAATAGGCTTGAATACTCAGAGAATGTTCCCCAGACATACCATCACCTAATTTTTGATAAAGGGGCAAGAAAGTCTAAATGGAGCAAAGAAAGCCTCATCAACAAGTGGTGTTGGCACTACTGGATAGCCACTTGCAAAAAATTGAACTTAGACCCCCAGTTAACATCATGTATGAAGGTTAAATCCAAATGGATGAAAGACCTCGATATCAGACCCGAATTCATAAGATACAATGAACAACACGTAGGTAAAACAGTCCAGGACATTGAGACTAAAGGCATCTTCAAAGAGGAAACTGCACTCTCCAAGCAAGTGAAAGCAGAGATTAACAGATGGGAATATATTAAGCTGAGAAGCTTCTGCACCTCAAAAGAAATAGCGCCCAGGATACAAGAGCCCCCCACTGAGTGGGAGAAACTATTCACCCAATACCCATCAGACAAGGGGCTAATCTCCAAAATATACAAGGCACTCACAGAAATTTACAAGAAAAAAACATCTAACCCCATCTAAAAATGGGGAGAAGAAATGGACAGACACTTTGACAAAGAAGAAATACAAATGGCCAAAAGACACATGAAAAAGTGCTCCACATCACTAATCATCAGGGAGGTGCAAATCAAAACAACTATGAGGTACCACCTCACACCACAGAGATTGGCACACATAACAAAGAATGAGAACAAGCAGTGTTGGCGGGGATGTGGAGAGAAAGGAACTCTTATCCACTGCTGGTGGGAATGCCGCCTTTATGGAAAACAATATGGAGATTCCTTCAAAAACTGGAAATCGAGCTCCCATACGAGCCAGCTATACCACTCCTGGGAATATGCCCTAGGAACACAAAAATACAATACAAAAATTCCTTCATTACACCTGTATTCATTACAGCACTATTTACCATAGCAAGACTCTGGAAACAGCCAAGATACCCTTCAACAGATGAATGGGCTAAAGAAACTGAAATATTCCATACAAAATGGAATATTATGCAGCTGTCAGGAGAGATGAAGTCATGAAATTTTCCTATACATGGATGTACATGGAATCTATTATACTGAGTGAAATAAGTCAGAGAGAGAGAGAGAGAGAGAGAGAGAGAGAGAGAGAGAGAGGGTGAGAAAGAGGCAGAATGGTCTCACTCATCTATGGGTTTTAAGAAATGTGAAAGACATTCTTGCAATAATAATTTTCAGACACAAAAGAGAAAAGAGCTGGAAGTTACAGCTCACCTAATGAAGCTCACCACAAACAGGGATGAGTTTAGTTAGAGAAATAACTAAGTTTCTAACTATCCTAATAATGAGAATGTATGAGGAAAATAGAAAGCCTGTCTAGAGTACAGGCGGGGGGTGGGTGGGGAAGTGGGAGATTTGGGACATTGGTGATTGGAATGTTGCAGTGGTGATGGGTAGCGTTCTTTACATGACTGAAACCCAAACCCAATCATGTATGTAATAAATTTGTTTAAATAAAAAATTTAGAGTGAGTGAGAAATGGCTGCATGTGGGGGTTTTCAGGCAGAGTGCTGATTGCTCTACCTGCAGAGTCTCCACCGGGCTGTGCTTCTTCTGAGGAACTGAGCACCGGAAGGGAGCCCTGTCCTACCCTTCTCTGTCTTTCCTGAACTCTGGAAGCTCTCCTCAGAGCCCTGGGAAGCGAACCCCAAAGAAACTACATTCGGAAGCTACCCAGTGAGCCAGTGAGTGAGTGAGAAATGGCTGCATGTGGGGGTTTCCAGGCAGAGTGCTGATTGCTCTACCTGCAGAGTCTCCACTGGGCTGTGCTTCTTCTGAGGAACTGAGCACAAGAAGGGAGCCCTGTCCTACCCTTCTCTGTCTTTCCTGAACTCTGCAAGCTCTCCTCAGAGCCCTGGGAAGCGAACCCCAAAGAAACTACATTTGGAAGCTACCCAGCAAACCAGAAACTGAGCACCTGAAGGGAGCCCTTTCCTACCCTTCTCTGTCTTTCCTGAACTCTGGAAGCTCTCATCAGAGCCCTGGGAAGCGAACCCCAAAGAAACTACATTCGGAAGCTACCCAGCGAGCCAGTGACTCTCCTCAGAGTCCTGGGAAGTGAACCCCAAAAGTACAGCATTCTGAAGCTGCCCAGCGAGCGAGTGAAAACTACGCCTGACCAGTGGGGCCCGACTGTGAAAAACTGTGAGTGCTGCCTGTGTGTGTCTCTCTGCTATCCTGTTGCGTGAACCTCCTGAGAGTGGGCTGAAAAGAGGCTCCAGAAGGCACTTAGCTCCACTTCGCTACGCAGCCGTGCGCTCTTTCTAAAAAAAGAACACCATCACAAGAAGAAAAAAACCACACTAAGAACTGTGCTGGATCACAGAAGCAAGAATTTCTCTCCAGACTGTCTTCTCTGCTGCGTGCTTGGGCCTAAGATTTGATCCCGTGTGAGGCTTCATCCATGGAAGACTCACCTACCTTGGAGGCAAGTCGGCCCATACAGAAAGGGCGGAGCCAGAGAAGTGTGTTGCCTGCATCATATAACCAATGAATACCACCACAACACGTAGAAAAACCCACAATACAAGTGTGACAATGGGGAAACAACGCAGGCCAGCATCAGACATAGAGAATGAAGATGACAATTCTGATGACCAGTTAACGACCAACCAACTAATCAATCTCTCAGAGAAGGACTTTAGAGTAGCAATATGGAATATACTCAAAGAACTCAAAGAACCCATGAATAGAATAGAACAGAACAATAATAAGAATCAAGAAAATATGAAGACAGAAATCACAAAACTCCAAACTGAAATAACATGTCAAATACCAGGCCTGAAAAAATCAGTAAACGAAGTGAATGGCAAGATGGATAAGCTCTGGGACAGGGTATCAGAAGCTGAGAATAGACTTGGTGCTGTGGAAGATGAGATACATAACAATTCCATACAACAGGAGAGATTGGAAAAAAAAACTTAAAACAAATGAACAGACAATGGAAAAATTAGTCAAAGAATGGGAACAGATGAAAATAGAGGTCTATGATAAGATCAACAGAAACAACTTAAGAATCATTGGAGTCCCAGAGACCCAGGAAGCAAATTTCCAGGAAGACTCAATGGTCAAGAACATCATTAAAGAGAAACTCCCAGAGCTACAAAATATATGTGATCAAATCCTACATGCTCGAAGAGTACCAACCAAAAGAGACCCAAAAAAAACCACCCCAAGACACATTCTACTCACAATGACAAATCCCACAGATAGAGACAGAATTCTGAAAACAGCAAGATCAAAAGGGGAAATTACATTCAAGCAAGCACCTTTGAGATTTACAGCAGACCTGTCACCAGAAACACTAAATGCCAGAAAGCAGTGGTGGGATATTGTGACAAGACTGAATGAAATGAATGCTTCACCTAGAATACTGTACCCAGCAAAACTCACTTTCCGGTTTGACGGAAGAATACATGGTTTCACAGACAAAAAACAGCTCAGAAACTTTACAGACTCAAAACCAGTCTTAAGAGAAAAACTGAAAGACCTAATGTAAGACAAGACTGACCAAAAGACACACCAAATTTCGATATAAAGATGGCATTAAATCCCAGGACAATTCTTTCTCTCAACGTCAATGGACTAAATGCACCAGTTAAGAGACACAGAGTGGCTAAATGGATCAAAAAACTCAATCCAACCTTCTGCTGCCTACAAGAAACGCACCTGAATAGTCAGAACAAACATAGACTCAAAATAAAAGGCTGGAGAAAAGTTATCCAAGCAAACAACACCCATAAAAAAGCTGGAGTGGCCATAATAATATCAGATAATGCAAACTTTATACTCAGGAAGGTTGTAAGGGACAAAGATGGATATTTTATATTAATCAAGGGGTATGTAGAGCAGGAAGAAATAACTCTCCTAAACATATATGCACCAAATGAGGGGCCAGCAAAATATTTAAAACAACTGTTGACAAATCTGAAAAACAATATCAATAACAACACAATAATTGTGGGGGACCTCAACACTGCTTTGTCAACACTGGATAGGTCAATCAGACTGAAACCCAACAAGAATATACTAGACCTGAGGAGAGAAATGGAAGAAAGAGGCCTAGTGGATATATATAGGACACTCCATCCCCAGAAACCTGGATACACATTCTTCTCCAATGTACATGGGACATTCTCCAGGATAGACTACATGCTGGCACATAAAACATACCTCCATAATATCAAGAGGATAGAAATTTTGCAGACTACCTTCGCTGACCACAAGGCTCTGAAATTATTTGTGAATTCCAAAGGGACTCAGAAGAAAACCTTTAACACCTGGAAGTTAAACAGCCTCATACTCAATAACCAGTGGGTCCGAGATGAAATCAAGAAGGAAATCAAAAGGTTCCTGGAAACAAATGACAATAAAGACACAAACTATCAGAACTTATGGGACACAGCAAAAGCAGTACTGAGAGGAAAATTTATAGCTTTGCAAGCACACATCAGGAAGGAAGAAAGAGCTTACCTGAGTAGCTTAATGACACAGCTAATAGAACTAGAAAGTGCTCAACAAAAGGACCAAAAAATAGGAAGACAGAAGGAAATAACAAAGCTGAGAGCAGAAATCAACGAAGTGGAAACCCAAAAAACAATCCGAAAGATCAACGAAAGCAGAAGTTGGTTCTTCGAAAAAATAAATAAGATTGATAGACCACTGGCAAACATAACAAAGAAAGAGAGAGAGAGAAACTTGATAACTCGTATTAGGAATGAAAAAGGAGAGATCACTACTGATATGACAGAGATTCAAAGGGTAATCAGAAACTACTTTGAAAAACTCTATGCCACTAAAAATGAGAACCTGGAAGAAATGGATAAATTCTTGGACTCTTATAATCTTCCACGGTTGAAAGAAGAGGATGTAGCATATCTAAATACCCCCATCACCATTGATGAAATAAAAATGGTAATCAAAAGTCTGCCCAAAAACAAAAGCCCAGGCCCAGATGGATTCACTAATGAATTCTTTCAAACTTTCCAAGAGGAACTACTACCAATCCTGGCAAGACTCTTTCATGAAATTGAACAAGTGGAAACACTCCCAAATAGCTTTTATGAAGCCAACATCACCTTGATACCTAAACCAGACAGAGATGCTACGAAAAAAGAAAATTACAGACCAATATCGCTGATGAATGCAGATGCAAAGATCCTCAACAAAATCCTGGCAAATAGGATTCAATACCTCATTAAGAAGATCATCCACTATGATCAAGTAGGTTTCATCCCAGGAATGCAAGGATGGTTTAACATCCGTAAGTCTATCAACATAATATACAACATCAACAACAAGAAAAATAAAAACCACATGATTATATCAATAGATGCAGAGAAAGCATTTGACAAGGTCCAACACCCATTCTTGATCAAAACTCTCAGCAAGATGGGAATGGAAGGAACCTTTCTCAATAAAGTTAAGGCCATCTACCACAAGCCATTGGCAAATATTATCCTCAATGGAGAAAAACTAAAAGCCTTCCCTCTAAATTCTGGCACAAGACAAGGCTGTCCTCTCTCACCACTCCTATTCAACATAGCACTGGAAGTACTTGCTATAGCGATTAGGCAAGAAAAAGATATCAAGGGAATCCAGATAGGAAAGGAAGAAGTCAAGCTCTCACTGTTTGCAGATGACATGATGCTCTACTTAGAAAACCCTAAAGACTCTACCAAAAAGCTTCTAGAAACAATAGACTCATATAGCAAGGTGGCAGGCTACAAAATTAACACACAAAAATCAATGGCCTTTCTATACACCAATAGTAATAAGGAAGAAATAGACATTAAGAAAACAACCCCATTCACAATAGTGCCACACAAACTCAAATATCTTGGAATCAACTTGACTAAACATGTGAAGAACCTATACAAAGAAAACTATAAAACTCTGCTCCAAGAAATAAGAGAGGACATGCGGAAATGGAAACACATACCCTGCTCATGGATTGGCAGGATTAACATCATCAAAATGGCAATACTCCCCAAGGCATTATACAAATTCAACGCTATCCCTCTAAAGATACCTATGACATTCTTCAAAGAGGTAGATCAGGCACTTTTGAAATTTGTTTGGAACAATAAACACCCTAGAATAGCTAAAGCAATCATTGGGAAAAAGAACATGGGAGGAATTACTTTCCCCAACTTTAAACTTTACTACAAAGCAATAGTTATCAAAACAGCATGGTATTGGAATAAGGACAGACCCTCAGATCAGTGGAATAGGCTTGAATACTCAGAAAATGTTCCCCAGACATACAATCACCTAATTTTTGATAAAGGAGCAGGAAATCCTAAATGGAGCAAGGAAAGCCTCTTCAACAAGTGGTGTTGGCACAACTGGCTAGCCACTTGCAAAAAATTGAACTTAGACCCCCAGCTAACATCATGTACGAAGGTAAAATCCAAATGGATTAAAGACCTCGATATCCGACCCCAAACCATAAGATATATAGAACAACACATAGGCAAAACTCTCCAGGACATTGAGACTTCAGGCATCTTCAAGGAGAAAACTGCACTCTCCAAGCAAGTGAAAACAGAGATTAACAGATGGGAATATATTAAGTTGAGAAGCTTCTGCACCTCAAAGGAAATAGTGCCCAGGATACAAGAGCCACCCACTGAGTGGGAGAATCTATTCACCCAATATCCATCAGACAAAGGGCTAATCTCCAAAATATACAAGGCACTGACAGAAATTTACAAGAAAAAACATCTAATCCCATCAAAAAATGGGGAGAAGAAATGGACAGACACTTTGACAAAGAAGAAATACAAATGGCCAAAAGACACATGAAGAAATGCTCCACATCACTAATCATCAGAGAGATGCAAATCAAAACAACAATGAGATACCACCTCACACCACAGAGAATGGCACACATCACAAAGAATGAGAACAAACAGTGCTGGCGGGGATGTGGAGAGAAAGGAACCCTTATCCACTGCTGGTGGGAATGCCGTCTAGTTCAACCTTTATGGAAAGCAATATGGAGATTCCTCCAAAAACTGGAAATCGAGCTCCCATACAATCCAGCTATACCACTCCTAGGAATATACCCTAAGAACACAAAAATACAATACAAAAATCCCTTCCTTACACCTATATTCATTGCAGCACTATTTACCATAGCAAGACTCTGGAAAACAACCAAGATGCCCTTCAACAGACGAATGGCTAAAGAAACTGTGCTACATATACACAATGGAATATTATGCAGCTGTCAGGAGGGATGAAGTCATGAAATTTTCCTATACATGGATGTACACAGAATCTATTATGCTGAGTGAAATAAGTCAGAGAGAGAGAGAAAAACGCAGAATGGTCTCACTCATCTATGGATTTTAAGAAAAATGAAAGACATTCTTGCAATAATAAATTTCAGACACAAAAGAGAAAAGAGCTGGAAGCTCCAGCTCACCTCAGGAAGCTCACCACAAAGAGTGATGAGTTTAGTTAGAGAAATAACTACATTTTGAACTGTCTTAATATTGAGAATGTATGAGGGAAATGTAGAGCCTGTTTAGGGTACAGGCGGGGGTTGGGTGAGGAGGAGGGAGATTTGGGACTTGGGTGATGGGAATGTTGCACTGGTGATGGGTGGTGTTCCTTTTATGACTGAAACCCAAACACAATCATGTATGTAATCAAGGTGTTTAAATAAAAAAAAATAATTAAAAAAAAAAAGAAATATAAACAGATGCTGAGATCCTAGTTTCCAGTTCATCTCAGTTTCAACTTTGCTAGTGATAAATTATAAAGGGCAAGCTTGGGAAATGTTTATTTATGGCAGGTTTTCATGATTTTTTACTTTAAAATCCTAATAAAATATATTAATAAATATATAAAAATAATTAAAAAGTTTAAAAAAATGTGCTAAAAACAAGCAGATGTAAATAATAAAATTTAGAGCAGAAATCAATGAACTGCAACCCAAAAGATTAATTAAATCAAGAGTTAGTTCTTTGATAAAATATACAATATCTATAAATAATTTGCATGACTCACAAGTAAAGAGAGAGTTGGGGAGAGAAAAACGCTCAATAAACTGAATCATAATTTAACTACTAATTTGCTGCTATTACTTTCTTTCTTCAAGTCTCTCAGTTGTTTTAGGTATTTTGCTGGCCTCACATTGGGTGCATACATGTTTAGGAATGTGATTTCTCCTGAGGTCACAACACCACAGAAATTCAAAAGATAATAAGAGATTACTTTGAGAATCTTTATAACCTATCACTATATATAGAGGAAATTCAAATAGTAATCAAGAATCAAAATAAGCCCAGGTCCAAATAAATTTACTAATAAATCTACTAGAATTAATTCAGAACTTCAAAGAGAACATATGATCAATCCTTTTCAAGCTCATCGGGAAACTTAGAAAACGGAAACACTCCCATATATATAACAACACTCTGATACCAAAAGAAAACAAAAACACCACACACACACACACACACACACACAACACACGAATTATAAGCCAATATCTTTGATGATCACAGATTTAAAAGTCTTCAACAAAATACTAACAAATATAATCCAAGAATTTATCAAAAAGATTATACACCATGACCAAATAAGATATATCCTGGGCATGCAAGGATGGTTTAACATATACAAGTCAAGCAATATTATACAAAGAAAAAATAAAAATCATGTGATCCTATCAATAGAATCAGAAAAAGTGTTTGACAAGATCCAGCTTCTTTTCATGATAAAAGTGCTCAACAAGATGGAAATTGAAGAAAATTCTATCAATATAGTCAATATCATTTATCACAAGCCAATACCAAACATTACACTCAATGGAAAATAGCTGAAAGCCTTTCACTTAATATCTGGCACAAGAAAAGGCTGCCCATTTTTGCCACTTTTATTCAATATAATACTAGAAGTATTTGCCATAGCATTAGGCATGAAAAAGATATCAATGGAAAACACTATCCAAGCCAGAGTCAATGAAATACTGCAACATATATACATATGATATATATATAACTCCCCCTCTCAATCTATCACTATACCTATAGCAAGTAATTTAGAGGTTGATAAATGACAAACAAAATAAAAATGTATTTGTTTTGTAGATAAATCATTGACTTAAAATTCCTCTAGCCTGATGGAGTGGAAGAACATTATTAAACCCTGTCTCATTTGCTTTCCTCCACTGGTCTGTGGGTAAGTCCAAATTGAAGTAAATATATATGGGTTTTTTTTGTTTGTTTTTTTTGGGGGTCACACCCATTTGATGCTCAGGGGTTACTCCTGGCTAAGCGCTCAGAAATTGCCCCTGGCTTGGGGGGACCATATGGGACACAGGGGGAATCAAACCGTGGTCCTTCCTTGGCTAGCGCTTGCAAGGCAGACCCTCTCTGCCCCTGAAGTAAATATATTTTAAGAGAAGAAAAGAAAGTAAGTCTGATGGCTATTTCATGCCTGAATATTTCAAATCAAAGGCTATAGCCTTTGTTTCTTGATTCATTCTATATATATTTCATAAGCACCCAGTTTTGGATGCATCAGAAGAGATTAAAAACTCTACCCTCAAAAAACTAAAAATATGGGTTGAATGGATAAATAACTATAAAGCCTGTGAGACTGTATGATCCACAATATACAGTCATGGCATCGGAGAGAAACAACTCAATTTGAGAAAATGAAAGATCTCTTATGGTGAGTAATGGGGTGAACTATATCAAGAAGCACACTAGGTTATTTTATAAAAAGGTATTTGAACTTTCTATCATAGAGTCTCCCAGAAATTTAAGGGCATAATTTTTCTTGTTACAAATTTTTTTTCATTTAGATGGGTATTGGGATCAGACTTGACATTTTTAAAGGCACCAGTAGTTATAATATTATTATAATATAACTTATAATGTAACAAAACAATTGTAATGTATTTTTTAATGATTGGGCTTCATGCATATAATGTTCCAGCACCAAACCCTCCACCAGTGTGTCTTCCCTTCCTCTATTACCTCCCACTATGGTAAGCACAGGTAAGTAAGCCTGTAAGTTTTCGGGCTCTTTTCCTTTTGGCCAATTTTTTATTCCCTTGACTATACTTCTCTATATTCCACATATGGTAGAGATCATTCTATAGCTATCTCTCTCCTTCTGACTGACTTTAGATTTATACTTTTTGTTTGTTTGTTTGTTTTTGGGTCACACTCAGTAATGCTCAGGGGTTACTCCTGGCTATGTGCTCAGAAGTCGCTCCTGGTTTGGGGGACCATATGGTACGCTGGGGGATCGAACCCCGATCCATCCTAGGCTAGCTCTGGCAAGGCAGACACCTTACCTCTAGTGCCACCATGCTGGCCCCAGATTTATACTTTTTATTATTTATTTTGGTTTGGGGTCACACCATGTAGTACTCTGAACTTACTCCTGAATCAGTCCTTGGGTTTCACTTCTGGCAATATTTGAAGGACCAAAATAGGTGCTGGGGACTGAATCAGAGTCAAGTACATGCAAGAAAATCAATCTGTCTACTGTACTATCTCTCTAGCTTCAAGATTTGTGTATTTTAAAGCATGCTTTAGCAGATATAAAGGATGGAATAAATATAAGCATGGAATGAAGCAAAAATACTTAAAAAATGATCTAAGTCATTTATAATCTCCAACACAAAATTTATTGGGTATTTTTATTTCATTAAATCAAACATCAAGATTTACAAAGCTAGTTACAGTTGAGTTTTAGGCATTTATGTTTTAACACCAAACCCATCACCAATGTCAATTTCCCCCATGAATTTCCTCACTTTTCCTCCCATGCTCCAAGCATGATAAACACATTTTAAGTTTGGTTACTGTTGTCTAACACTTTCTTTTTGTTGTTTCTGTGGTTCAGACATACAGATACACCAAACCTTTACACTGCTGATCTAATCAAGTCCCTTGCCTTCAACTGATCATGTTCCATCCACCTCTTCTTACACCCCAACCCTTTTGATTCATATTTTCCCTATCCTTCTTGGTACTTTGTATTCCCTGTTCTTTATCACACATAATTATCTGATATTTGTCCATATTTTTATGACTTATAAAGTAAGTCAGAGTTATAGCTAATAGCATAGTATCATCATATCTTGCAATTACTTGGTATTCCATTATGTATATAGCCCATACTTTTCATTATCTACTAATCTATCCTTGGACACATAGATTAATTCAATAGTCTAGCTATTGGGTTAAGTACTACAATGAAAAATGATGCGCATATTTTTGAATGAATGGTTTTGTGTTCTGATGGTATGTTCCAAGAAGTAGAATTTCTGTGTTAATTGCTGCTTCATACTTTTTAAGAAATCTTCATACTCTTTTCCATAAGGATGGAACTAAGAGGCAATCCTACTAGCAGGGAGTTACTATACTTTTTTTACTACATCCTATCAACACATTCTTTTTCGTTCTTTTTTATATATAGGTTGCATTCCCACTGGTGTGAGATAATATCTCTTTATCATCTTGATTTGGATTATCTTGGTTGAAAGTTGCCCAGATACAGTGTCTATCCTAACAATAGAATTCTCAAAAAGGGCTATGTAAAGAGCTGTCAAACTCAGCACCATACCAGAAGCTGGATCCAGGTGTTCATGCAACTGGGTAAGCTGGAAATGGTCCAAAGCAAACATTGTGAAGATAAAGTTGGAAAGAATTCTGTATCAACAAATGAATCACAGCAATGACATTTTATAGGGTGGAGTAATAGTTAAATAATAGACATAAAAGGAAGTGCATTGAAAAAATTTACTCCACTCACGGCTAAAAATGATTCATGATTCTGCTAAGGGCATGTGCTGTACTTTACTAAATAAAATAAAATTCTTCTATGACATTAGAAATAAACTTAGTCAAGCAAACTTATTTCTGAAAACAAATATTGAGAGAACCTAAGATCATTTTTGTAACAACTGATGGGTATATTAAAATATAATATGAGTAAAGAATATAGTTTTAGGAACAGAGCAATAGCACAGAAGGTAGAGCATTATCTGTGCATGTGCCAAACAAGGTTCAATCCCAGAAATATTGTCCCCTGAACACTGCTGTAATCGATTCCTGAGCAGAGAGCAAGAAGCAAACACATGAACACCACCAGTGGCCCAAAGACAAACAAAAAACCATCAGTTTTGTTAGAACTGTCAGAACATACTTAAATTACCCATTTTTGACTATGAATATTTATTTCTTTGTGTGTGTATACACACACATATATATGTATATATACATACATATATATACATACATATATATATATATATCCAGCTATGTCTCCACTCAAAGTGATAGTAATTATTTAAGTGAGCAAAAAGCCGAAAGTACTCTCCTAAGACGAGCATTGACACATTTTAAATATGTTTAAAATATTTCATCTAGGAGGCCGGAGTGATAGCACAGTGGTAGTGCATTTGCTTGCACGCAGCTGACCTAGGGAGGACCTAGCTTCGATCCTCAGCAGCCCATATGGTCCTCCAAGCCAGGAGCAATTTCTGAGCACATAGCCAGGAATAACCCCTGAGCATAGCTGGATGTGGCCCAAAAACCAAAAAAAAATTTTTTTTCATCCCAAAATAAGGTCATATATAATATATTTAAATAAATATTAAAATAATATATTTACTTAAAATGCTCCATGCATACCATATGTAACTTTATTAATAATTCATTAACTTTCTGCTTATGCATTTCAAATAAAATTATGTAATGAAGGAATAGAGTAATAGTATGATAGGTAAGGTACTTGCTTTGCATGCAGCCTACCAGAAGGAAGCCCTGAACACTGCTGGGTGTGGGCTCCATGCATCAAAAACAAAGTTATGAGGCCCCCGTAATGGCATAGTGGTAGGGTGTTTGCCTTGCACGTGATTGTTTGCCTTGCACGCGATTGATCCGGGAAGAACCCAGGTTAGTGTTCAGGCATTCCATATGGTCCCCTGAGCCTGCCAGGAGCAATTTCTGAGCAAAAAGCCAAGAGTAAGCCCTGAGCGCTGCCGGGTGTGGCCCAACCCTCCCCACCCAAAAAGAAAAAAAAATTTATATAGTACAATAAATGGATCTAAAATCATTTCATTTATGTAGCTCAAAACCAGAAAAACTAATTCAAAACAATTAACTCGGGGCCGGAGAGACAGCAGGGAGTTAAGGCGTTTGCCTAGCATGCAGAAGGTTGGTGGTTCAAATCCCGAAGTCCCATATAGTCCCCTGAGCCTGCCAGGAGCAGTTTCTGAGCTTAGAGCCAGGAGTAACCCCTGAGCGCTGCTGTGTGTGACCCAAAAAACAAACAAACAAACAAACAAAAACCACTCATGTTTTTTTTAATTATCTCTAGTTGCTCCCTGACTAATACTTTACATTAGAATTATCTCAGAAAATATAACTAGATATTTAAAATATTTCTTGGCATTTTAAATGTAAATATTAACACTAACAACTATTTTAGGTTATCAATAAGTTGAATGTTTTTCTGATATTTTAAAGTTCTTATTGTCTATGCATATCCCACCTCTATTTATTCTAAATCTAACATCTAAATACATGCTGTGTATGTAAAAACATTAAGTCAGAATTAGTCTACCATTATGCAATAAGCAACACCAATCACTCCAATCTCATTCAGAAGTAGCTCTCAAGTACCTAAATTGTCTCTACAAGTTCAAAATAATGATGAAATGAAATAGATGGGTCTTTGGAAACACAACAGGGCTGACTATACTGTGCGTATTTTTGTATACAGAGTATAGGTGCAGCTACAAATTATTTAACAATGTTTTAAGAAATACCCCTTATTTCTATCTTTTGAGAAGATCACACCTGACTGTTCTCATGATTTAATTCTGACTCTGTACTCAAGCATCACTCATGGCAGTATTCAGGGGACCAGATGCATGCCTAAAACAAACCACTGTTGGTTGTATGCAAGACAAAGCCTTACCCACTATACCTCTGACCCCTTATGTTTATTTTTAATATATCAAAAGGGCAAAAAAGACAAAGTTTATGAGTTTATTCTCTACTTAATAGGTGATGGCTGTTTTCACCTGCATATAAGGAAAAGTTTACAAATACTTCTAGCATTTTTTCTTTAAATATTTATTTACTTAAGGATTTCTCTCAAGACCTTAAATATCTGCTTGCACAACTTAAGCATCCATTTATGAATAAATGAATAAAGAAGAATAGTGCATAAATATATATCCACAAGTAATAGTTATTACAATTATAATGTTAATTGTCTGCAAAATGTAAGGATGTTGATGGATTCAACATCAATAATAATTTTTAGAAAGAAAGGAAAATAAGTCAGAAAGGGAACTTTTTTGTACAATTTAACCAGTGAACAATGTTAGAGAATAAAATAAAAGAATACAGAAAGCTAAATAAAAAACCTAGTGTACACTAACAATAAAGTTGAATTTATGAAAAGGAAGAGGATGTAGTATAAATAATTAGAGCAAGGGTAGAGGTAGAGGTGTTTTTTGAACAGTGGTAGAGGGATGTTGGCACTAAGATGGTGAGCATAATTTGATCACATTTTACTTCTAAATCATATAAACATTTATACTCTAATAAACTAATGCTAGCTAAATAAGTTAATAGCAGTTAACACTCTAATCTAGCTGTAACTCAGTTACCCAGTTAAGTCCTCTTAAAGTCACAGGTACAAGTTGAAAAAGCAGAAGCTAGGTTATAGGTGACAAGTTATAGGTGACAAGAATCAATGCTATTTATTGATGCAACTTTTCTATGTCTTCAGAATAAAACAAAAAAAATAATATATGAGGAAGGAAAGAAGGAAGGAAGGAAGAAAGGAGGAAGGAAGGAAGGAAGGAAGGAAGGAAGGAAGGAAGGAAGGAAGGAAGGAAGGAAGGAAGGAAGGAAGGAAGGAAGGAAGGAAGGAAGGAAGGAAGGAAGGAAGGAAAGAGCAGATGGACAATTTTATCTAAGCCTGGTGTCAAACAGGAACTAATCACAAGACTGGAATTTATATAGCATAAAATTCCAGTCTTAGAACCTGGAAAAGTACTAAAGTTTTAATAACTGTTATTCCCAAATCTCACTCCTACTCCTACTCCCAGACTAAAATTAAATTGGCTATCATTGAGCCACAAAGATATTTATAAAACCTTCAAAGGCATAAACCTAGTCAGCAACATACTCAAATATCCATAATGATATCAAAATGTCTTAAGGGCTCATGTTATGTAAAACTGTTTTAGACAACATTTAATATTATAACATAAATGTTATAATATAAATGATATAATGTAAATCAATGTAAAAAAAACAAATAAAAACTGTATGAGCTCC
The DNA here is from genome assembly GCF_024139225.1 of Suncus etruscus. Lineage (NCBI taxonomy): Eukaryota > Metazoa > Chordata > Mammalia > Eulipotyphla > Soricidae > Suncus > Suncus etruscus. Next base: position 17,810,428 of record NC_064867.1, on the reverse strand, counting down.
CTATAATCAGATTAGAGAATTCATAGTCAATTAATACTTAATAATCACAAGGTTGAAGAGCAAAGCTACCTTCTTTAAAAAGTCAGGAATCTTAAATAATATTCATTATCCTTAAATTCTAGCAAATGTAGTTGATGATAAGAAACAATAGTATAGTTGCACCGGTGAAGGGGGTGTTCTTTACATGACTGAACCCAAGTACAATCATATTTGTAATCAAGGTGTTTAAATAAAGATATTAATAAAAAAAGAAAGATTAAAAAAAAGAAACAATAGTATAGGATTCTATAATAGAATAGGATTCAAGTCAACTGTTCTTAGATCTGATAAGGAAAAATCTCTCAAGATTGCAAGAATTTGCCATTCATATAAACAAAGTTTAGACAGAAATTTAACTTCATAATGACAAGATAAAGATTAATCACAAAGTTGACTTAAATACCACGACAAATGATATCTAAATATTTTCTATCCTTTCTTATTCTCTTTTAAAATAAAGGGCAATGATTTACATAGTGTTTTTCATTTTCTCAAGTCCTCTGTGTCAATGATTTCTTTACCTAATGGCAGTAATGAGACATTAAAATTATTTCAGCTCTAAGGATGTTAAGGATGAAAGAATTAAGACTTACAGTGATTTATTCTGTATTCACAATGACTTTTTTTTTTACTTAAGAAATATTCAATTAAGAAGAGCGGAGCAAAACAGCCATTCTTAGCTATTTTTGATGAATGAATGAATTTGTCTAACTTTTTGAAAATGCAATTTGAATTTATCAAGAGCTTATGTTAGATGTTACATTAAAATGTTCCCTAAAACAACAAACATTTTTAATTTCTCGATATAAATTAAAAATTTAGAAACAACTTGGTTGGATGTTGCTAGTTCAGGGTCTCATGAGGTTGTAGTAAAACTGTTTGCTAGGATAAATCTCACCTAATCCTAGCTCTTAAGAGGCCTACATTAGGGAAATGGAGGACATTGGTGGTGGGAATATTGCACTGGTAAAGGGGGTGTCCTTCCTTTTATATAACTGAAACCCAACTACAAACATGTTTATAATCATGGTGCTTAAATAAAAATATTAATCTATAAAAAATCAAAACATTTAAAAAATATCATCTTCTATCTATTTAAGCTCCCGGCCATAACCAGCAATATTCAAGACTTACTTCTGGTTCTGTGCTCAGGGAAAACCATATGCAATGCTAAAGATCAAAACCAGGTGTGGCCACTGCAAAGCAAATGCCTTACCTACCATGTACCATCTCTGGTTTCTCACTTAACTGCCTTTCACATGGAAATATTAGAGACTAGAAGTTACCACATAAACTTTTCAGTGCCACTATTCACATTGCTGATTTCTCAAAAGCATGCATTCCAAGAAAAAACAAAGTAATGTCTTTTTTTCTTTTTTTTAATAATGAACAAATTTTCTCAAGCTCTACTCAGGGGTCTAGGATTCCTCTTGGAAATTCTCTGTCAACCAAGAATATACTGTTACTTCAGATTTTGCATGCCTCAGATTACTTCAGCTGCCCTGGTGTTGCTTGGGGAGTCTCCTGGGCTGTAGTGCTGGGGTCTGTGTATTGCTGGTGATTGAATGAGGATCCGAAGTATACAGGGTACATAATCCCTGTATATAATAATATATATAATATATAATAATATATAATAATCCCTGTCCAGCCTTCATAGGACTTTCACAATCTGTCTCCAAAGTTACACCCAGTACTTCTGCATAGTTTAGTAACTAGAAGTGAATCACTAAATTCAAGAAAATAGGAATTGAGTGTTATCTTAGAACAAGAGTACAGCAGATAAGGCCCTTGCATTGCACAATGTCAACCCAAGTTGAATGCTCCAAACCTTATAAAAGCTCCTGAGCCTTCCTAGGAGTAATCCTTGATTTTTGAGTATTTGGAAACCAGAGTACAAGCAACATGGAGAAATGACCATGCTAAAAGATTTCTGGCCTGACTAAGGACTGTAAGCAGACCTCTGCTGATCTAGTTTATATGAACATACATTATAACTCTTTTGATTAGCGTTCCATAATCATTCACCTATACTTTCCAGAAAGTAAACCTACAAGAAACCACTGACATGAAAGGGATTCTGAGGTCTGCTCACTCACTCATTCCTTTCTTCTCCCTCTTTATAACTAGGTGCCTAATTCATAAGTCCATCCATGCTCCCAATAAAAACCATTGTTACAGAAATGAGTCTCCCTGGTATCCTCCTAACAGTTCTGTTCATCCCTTACTCATTTCCTCATTACTTTGTTTCTAAAGGCTTATACCCAAATCTTTCTTAAATTATTTATTTTGGATTGCAGAGTGCTAAAGCTGCAAACATAGATAATTGAGAGTTTTTGAAAGTTCTTTTCTAATAAAAAAAAAGAAGTTCTTTTCTAATCCATTCACCAGATTCCTTCACTTCCAACACACACACACACACAGAGAGAGAGAGAGGGGGGAGAGGAGAGAGTGGAGAGAGAGACAGAGAGAGAGAGAGAGAGAAAGAGAGAGGGGGAGAGGAGAGAGTGGAGAGAGAGACAGAGACAGAGAGAGAGACAGAGAGAGAGAGAGAGAGAGAGAGAGAGAGAGAGAGAGAGAGAGAATGTGTCCAGGACTAAGAACTCAGATCCCTCTCTCTCAGCCACTCAACTCTGAGGTGTAATTTATGGTTGAAGCTTCCCTGAGACTCAATCTAAGGTTAGAACTTGGTCTAAAATACATTCTGTCTGGGTATGTCTTTCTTCCTGCTCTATTTCCCCAACACCTATTTCAATTCTTCTGGGAGCTATTGCTTAGTAAAATATTTGCAAAAATAGCTTCCTTCAGGGTTATTTTCCAGAGTTCTAATAGAAACGCAAACTCAAAATGAGACTTAGGAGCTTAGAGATTGGGGATATTTAAAATTCTTCAATGTAAAGAACCCTCACATAGCAAAGAATTTCCTTGTTCAAACTTACTGTATAACTCTGACTAATAACTGTTGGGGAAAACAAAACAAAATAAAACAAACAAAATAAAAAGAAACTGTTCAACTCAGTGCAAGTCTCAAAATTCCAATGTTTAACTCTGATTAATGAAAAAGGAGTTACCTAATGACTGCTAAGAAGTAGCCAGGAAAGGGGGAAAATTAGGGAAGTGGGGGTAACCAAGAAAGAGGTGTGATCAGTAGTCTGGGCTACTACAGAAACAACAACAAAAAAACTGGCCAATGAGTTTGCTGTGTGGAAGTCACATCAAGGAGGGTGAAAAATGAATAGATGTAAAGTAATAGGATGACGCTTTTGTGTTTGACATTGGATAGGTGCAGATTACTGTAAACATGATTGGTAAGAAATTGGGGACAAGTGGAACATTTTCAAATAACATGTTTACATAATGATAAAGATGCCTCAACAGAAGCAGAATAATAAATGTTTCTTGAGAGAAAACAGAATGAACTCATCTAAATAGCAAAACAAAATATTTCTAGATTTCCCAAAATTCATTTTTATTAACATCTTTATTTATACAATTTGATTATAAACATGGTTGTCGTTGGGTTTCAGTCCTATAAAGAACACCCCCCTTCTCCAGTGCGTAATTCCCATCACTAATGCCTCAAATCTCCCACCTCCCTACAGCTGCCTGTATGTGAAACAGGCTTTCAACTTCCATTCCCAAGGTCTAAGTTACCAGAATAGCAACGTCAGTTCTCTGCAGGAACCTTCCTCTACCTCTAATCCCAGAAAAAGGGAAAGGTGCTGCATGCGGCTTCTGTCTTGCAGCGCCAATGCGATTTCAGTGAATCCACTTCAGGGAGAGTGGGCTGGCATATGGAGAAATATGAAATGAATGAAACCACACACTGAGAATGTGGGATCAACACATTTCTGGCAGGAGTGCGACAAGTCTATATTCCAAACAAGAGGTTTCATAGGGGTAAGCCAGTCACAGTAGAAGAATAATCACAATCACAAAGCAATGTACAACAGTAACAATACCTAAACTATGGGTGTGCCCGCAAAAACTCCAAGTTACAAAGAAGGTCACAACCCAAGGCAACTCTTTGCAAGCTTACTTCAAATGCAAAATCAGGACTAGGAGGAAGCAGGAAATATCTAGAAACTTGATCTTCCTGGGCTGGACTACATTGTTTTAGGGGTCAAGTAAAGGAAAGAACCTATAGCCCAGGGGTCTGCTCTCTGGCTTCGCCCTTGACCAGAAACTGCAGCTTCAAGGACATACTTGAAAAAGAGAAAAAACATTGTCTTTGCTTTTCGGGCTAAATATATCCAGAAAAGGGGTTCTCACAGTAATCTCTGGTGCTGGAATTTCTGAGCCAAATTATTTGATAGAGGCCATAATTTTGCCTAAAATTACAAAGGAGAGCTAGCAAAATAATGACCGAAAATGTAATGCCAAGCATCTCTTTGGAAATTCCTCAACCATCCACGCAGGGGAAAAAGGCATCCACAGCCGGCCTTTTGAGAAACCCTTTGAGGATATTTTCAGTTCTCCCCACCAGGAAAATTTGAGGATACATCTGGTGGGCTGATCTCCCCCAAAAGTTTATGTATGCGTGGAGAAAGGCTTTAAATTTTCATGATGACAACAGGTTGAAAGCTTTCTCCTCTTTCCCACTCTTTCATTCTCTCATACACACACACACACACACACACACACACACACACACACACACACACACACACACACACCCCTCTCATATATTATGCTTATGTTTTACATTGTCTTAAGTAATGGTCATAACAAATAGAAGTGAAACTTGAGTTTGAAAAACAAAATCTTCCTACCCCCTTCCTCCTATGACATTCTGTAACCAATATGGGAGTATACGGCCAAACATTTTTTTTTTTTTTTTTGGTTTTTGGGCCACACCCTGTGACGCTCAGGGGTTACTCCTGGCTATGCGCTCAGAAGTTGCTCCTGGCTTCTTGGGGGACCATATGGGACGCCGGGGGATCGAACCGCGGTCCGTCCTAGGCTAGCGCAGGCAAGGCAGGCACCTTACCTCCAGCGCCACCGCCCGGCCCCTATGGCCAAACATTTTAAAGCCAGAACGTGCTGTAAGGAGTCCTTAAGTTTCTTTGAGATCTGTCCTTGTATCCCCATCAAAACCATTCTTTTCTAAGGTTGTTCCCAGTCCTAACTGAGTTCTCCAGGTCCGCTGAAGTCAGGAATTCTTTCTAATACTCTAATGCTCTGAAGCTCCTATCAGCTTAATCTCCTTTTTCGGAGCTACTTTGCAACCTGAGGTTCTTCCTACAGCTCCTTCTTCGTACCCACTTTTTTGCACAAGAGTCAGACCTGTATCATACATAAGCTTAAGATTCTTTTACTACTTCTGTGACCTCTCTCCTTTATTTTGCACAGGCATTTGTGCAAAAAAATATTTGTACTCATAATCTTTTCTTGGTATTTTCTTTCCAAAGGACCCATATCGACGCAAATTCCTCTCCTTTTGGATATCCAGCACATATCCCAAAACTGACATTTTATTAGCTCAGGAAAGTGAGGAGATAGTCTATATTGCACTTTCAACCAACTACTCGGCATCTTCCAGAATAGCAAATCAAAATTTCATACTATTTTCATACTTTCAAAAAGTAGATGATTGGTAAATTATTATTATTATCATTATTATTATTATTAGCTATGTTGGTTTTATAAATGATTATTCTAACCTCCCAAGAATCTGGCACCAACTCATATATGTCTGTTCCCTATTGAATCAGTATAGTTAAATAGACTTTTATTCTTGTTTGTTCTTTTCCAACAAAGAATTGCCATGCACAGTTGCCAAATAAATAGAATGAATAATGTCATAATACAAATAGAGCAAATAATGCTACCCAGACCTTCTTTATTAGTAGGATTCTTAGTTGATAGGCTAAAGCTAATTTATGAAATAGGGCATTTAGCAACATAAAATAGAGTGTAAAAAAAAAGGCTGAAAGAACCAATGAAGGGCCAGGCCACCAGGTTTAGGAATAAATAACAAGAAACAAGAGACCTTAGAGGGTAAGAATTGAGAAACAGAACTTAGCAAATCTTTGATAGTAGAAAATACTGGTCAGCATCAAATTAACATTTTTACTATTGATGCAACAAGTCCCCTAAAACCACCTCTGAAATCCATGTGTCCAAATGCTTGAGTTCAAGTTCAACAACTGTGAGGCTCTCAACAAATAGGACAAGAAATTTCTCCAAAGAAAATTAAGGAGTTCTGGGAAAATACAAGCATTACCACCACCACTTTTTTTTTAATAACTTTAGATATCAAATCAGTTCTTTCCATCATTCAAAGGCACAGGAAATTTGTGCAAGAAAAGTATCAGAGCAGTGGTATTCACCTCTGACTTGAAAATCATCTAGGGAGGTCTTATAAATCCTAAACCGAGATAAAAACCTAAACTAATTAAACAGAAATTTGCAGGAGGGTCCAGGCATCAGTCCCACAACTGAAGGCCACAGTTAAGAACAGTATTGATAGAAAAGTCCAAACACATAAAACACAAAGCAGAGCTGCTTCAGAGGGCAGGAGACATTGGCACGATTCCTCTCCCACTGGCCACTGTGACACCTCAATGGAATTCCTTTATATCAGCGCTTAAGAGAGGCTGTAATTACACATTTGTTGATTCTTTCTACTTTCTTGAACCTCAAATTCAATCTGTCAGTTTGGCTCACCTTCAAAAGATAATCAGAAATCTTATCACCATTCACAATCACTGCTGCCTCCCTGATCCAAGCCACCATCATCTCCTGCTGGGATCATTGCCATAGCTTGCTAATATGGCACCCTGCTTCTCCCCAGGACCCCTGCAGTGTGCTCTCTCGGTAGTGAGGCAGAAATGTCTCTCAGATAATAATATATATCTGAATGTGGATTTCCTTCGCTCAAAACCCTGAGAAAGCTCCATTTCATTCAGAGTGAAGGCTCTAATCTCTGAGGCTTCACACTGTAGCCAACAAAGTAAATATTTTAGGCCTAGTGGGCCATATGGTCTCTGTCACAGATATCCAACTCTGTAGTGGCAGCCAGAAAGCAATGATGGTTGATAGGTGAAAGAGGCAACATGGCCAGGTGCCAATAAGACGTGATACATGGAAATAAGTAGAAAGGCTGAGTTTGACCTGCAGGCTGGTGCTTGCCAAGCCCTATTGTACAAGCCAGTTTCCTGCTACAGTTCAACTTGGACCTTGTTCTTTCCTTCCAGGCGCTCAAGCTCGAAGCTTCAGGCACTCTCTTTCTTGGGCATTATTTTCTGCTCTTGAAGCTATTCCTTTGCTACCCACTCACCTCAATCTTGTGACATTAACTCTCAAATGATGATGGCTGCATACTTCAAGGTGCACATGTATGTTATATACAATATTTGCACACTAACAGCTCAACCAAGATTGCCAAAGTTTCAATTGCACTGGAAATCCTGATGGCCACAAACTTCCTAGTTTTTTAAATTAAAAAATTATGGTAAATTGTATTCTTAAAAGAAAACATTTAAATGTCACCTTCTCAGTAAGGCCCATTATGACTATTCTTTTTGTTTCTATTTTTTTGGGGTCGCACCCAGTGAGGCTAAGGGATTATTCCTGGCTATGTGCTCAAAAATTGCTCCTGGCTTGGGGGACCATATGGAACACCAGGGGATCAAACTGAGGATCATCCCAGGTCAGCATGTGCAAGGCAAACGCTCTACTACTTGCACCACCGCTCCAGCCCCATGACTATTCTATTTATAGAGTGCCTGTTCTGCACCTCCATCAAAGACCCACCCCAACTGCTTTCTTTCTTTTCTTAGTACCTTTACTCTCATACTTTTTAATTTACTTGCTATTAAGTTGTTAACTGTCTAGAATGCAAACTACACAGGGAATAATATCTGTCAGGCTATAATCAGAGCTGCAACACCACAGTGAGAGAGAACCAGGAATTTATCATGGGAATTTAGATGTTCTGGAGAAGGCAAGTAGGCTATTGCCACTGATTTGGTCTGGAGCCTGAATTCTGGCAGGCAGAAAGCCTGGATGTGCACAAAAGCAAGGAAACAATTGAGCTCCAAGGACAGCCACAGACAAACTAGGACCAACTCAACAGCTCCAAAAACAAATATGTAAGGAATCTGCAGGAGAAGCTAGCTCCTTTGCCACTGAACTGAACTGTGCTGGCCCAGGCCTCAGAGAAGTAGTAGGACACCTAGAAGGTCAGACATGGCATATAAGAAAGAAGATCTAGCAGATAATATTCCAGAGCTTGTGCCCCAAAGAGATTTTCAGAGCCTACAGAACACAGCTTACTCATATCTTGCAAATCTTATGCAGGTTTCTTTTGCATCATCCCTAAAACATAACCTGGCAGAGAAAATAATTCTGGAAAACATAGTTTTAGATTATATAGGTTGGCGCAATTCATAGCTGACACATATAGAATAATATTACCTATTTACAAATGAATCAGAAGCCCAAGATTCTAAAACTGCCTGCTGTATGGTAGGTCTTTAAAAAAAAAACCTGGGGGTATATTTTGGTGTTTATTTTATTTTTGCTTTCCTGCTCTACCAAGTATCAGTTCATGATAGCAGAGAGCATTTGTCTTGTGCCACCATTACATCAGTAACTTTCACACACATATTTAGTCTCAGTGTAGGCACTTATTCCAGGAAATGCTGCCTGACAGCTAAGTAAAGCGAGAATTTCCAGTCCCAATCTCTGTAAAAATGTCAGAGGGTATTTCAACACAAAACCATACAGTTATTTCCTAAAATCCTTTCTCCAAATTTTTCTGTGTCTATAGAGTCTGGGAGGCCACCAGAGACTATCTTATCTGTCTCTCAGCAACTCCAGCTCCCAAAATGTCTCCTTCCACACTCTTCTTCATAGGTTCCTCACCTTCCTTTATTGAAGCTTCTTCACCTTTCTTTCCTTTCTTTTGTAAGTGGTCTTACACTCTACATTTGCACTTACTACCAAGTACCCCCTAACATCAGAAGCACCAGATGAGTTGAAAGATTCCGTTGCCCTTTAAGATTTTATAAATGCTATATGTGAGTGTCTGTATACATATAATGTATAAGTGTAATGTATATTATATATGCTATAAATATATAGATTTATTTTCTTTTTTTCTTCTACTACAAAAAAGCACAAATTAACAAACAAGATAAATGAATGAATTTGAAAAGCACTGACCTACACTATTGATCTTCCTCTTAGCAGCCTTGCAATTGTGTGAATTCGTTACTGACAATAAAATTGGGAAAAAAAATTGGGAATATGTGATAAGTTAAATTCTTCGGCACTAAAGTAATAAAATTAAGAGAAAAATAAGAGGTAAGGCACTTGTCTTGGACATGGTCAACCTAGATTCAATCCCTGGCACTACATATGGTACCCTGAGCCCTGTCATGAGTGACTCCTGACTATAGAGCCAAGAGTAAGCCTTGAGTACAGCCAGTTGTAATCTATAGCTAAAACAAAATTGAACCAAGTCTTATGATATTTGAAAGATATGTACATGACATATATATACTTATATGTTTATTATTATAGATTTATATAAATGAGAATATGCTACAAATTCTTATATTAACATTTAAACTGATAGAATGATATTATTGGGAAAATTGCACAGATGCTAGCATATATGAATTTGTTATTTAAAATTATTTTAGAATAAGAACAACCAGTGCTGGAGTGGATGAGGGGTGAAAGGGACTCTCATTTACTGCTGGTGGGAATGTTGACTGGCCCAGCCTTTTTGGAAAATAATATGGATATGCCTCAAATAATTGAAATTGAGCTCCCATATGATCTAGCAATACCACTCATAGGGATATACCCTAAGAACCCACAAGCAGAAAAGATCTCTGTATTCCTATGTTCATTGCAGCACTAATTAAAATAGCTGGAATTTGGAAACAACCCTACTGTCCTAGAATAGATGAGTGTCTAAAGAAACTGTGGTGCATCCACACAATGGAATACTATGCAGCAGTTAGGAAAAATAAAGTCATGAAATTTGTTTAAACAGGAAAGGATATGCTGAGTGAAATGAGTCAGAGGGAGAGGAATAGACATGGAATTATTACTCATTTGTGGGATATGAAAAATGGAATAAGCGTCTGATCCACTTCTTTGAAGAATGTCATGGGTATCTTTAGAGGGATGGCATTAAATCTGTATAATGCCTTGGGGAGTATTGACATTTTGATGATGTTAATCCTGCCAATCCATGAGCAGGGTATGTGTTTCCATTTGGAACAATAAACACCCTCGAATAGCTAAAGCAATCATTGGGAAAAAGAATATGGGAGGAATTACTTTTCCCAACTTTAAACTGTACTACAAAGCAACAATTATCAAAACAGCATGGTATTGGAATAAGGATAGGCCCTCAGATCAGTGGAATAGGCTTGAATACTCAGAAAATGTTCCCCAGAGATACAACCATCTAATTTTTGATAAAGGAGCAGGAAATCCTAAATGGAGCAAGGAAAGCCTCTTCAACAAGTGGTGTTGGCACAATTGGATAGCCACTTGCAAAAAATTAAACTTAGACCCCCAGCTAACATCATGTACAAAGGTAAAATCCAAATGGATTAAAGACCTCGATATCAGCCCCAAAACCATAAGATATATAGAACAGCACATAGGCAAAACACTACAGGACATTACAGGCATCTTCAAGGAGGAAACTGCACTCTCCAAGCAAGTGAAAGCAGAGATTAACAGATGGGAATATATTAAGCTGAGAAGCTTCTGCACCTCAAAGGAAATAGTGCCCAGGATACAAGAGCCACCCACTGAGTGGGAGAAACTATTCACCCAATACCCATCAGATAAGGGCTAATCTCCAAAATATACAAGGCACTGACAGAACTTTACAAGAAAAAAACATCTAACCCCATCAAAAAATGGGGAGAAGAAATGAACAGACACTTTGACAAAGAAGAAATACGCATGGCCAAAAGACACATGAAAAAATGTTCCACATCACTAATCATCAGGGAGATGCAAATCAAAACAACAATGAGATACCACCTCACACCCCAGAGAATGGCACACATCACAAAGAATGAGAATAAACAGTGTTGGCGGGGATGTGGAGAGAAAGGAACTCTTATCCACTGCTGGTGGGAATGCTGTCTAGTTCAACCTTTATGGAAAGCGATATGGAGATTCCTCCAAAAACTGGAAATCGAGCTCCCATACGATCCAGCTATACCACTCCTAGGAATATACCCTAGGAACACAAAAATACAATACAAAAACCCCTTCCTTACACCTATATTCATTGCAGCTCTATTTACCATAGCAAGACTCTGGAAACAACCAAGATGCCCTTCAACAGACGAATGGCTAAAGAAACTGTGGTACATATACACAATGGAATATTATGCAGCTGTCAGGAGAGATGAAGTCATGAAATTTTCCTATACATGGATGTACATGGAATCTATTATGCTGAGTGAAATAAGTCAGAGAGAGAGAGAAAAACGCAGAATGGTCTCACTCATCTATGGGTTTTAAGAAAAATGAAAGACACCCATGTAATAATAATTTTCAGACACAAAAGAGAAAAGAGCTGGAAGTTCCAGCTCACCTCAGGAAGCTCACCACAAAGAGTGATGAGTTTAGTTAGAGAAATAACTACATTTTGAACTGTCCTAATATTGAGAATGTATGAGGGAAATGTAGAGCCTGTTTAGGGTACAGGCGGGGGTTGGGTGGGGAGGAGGGAGATTTGGGACTTGGGTGATGGGAATGTTGCACTGGTGATGGGTGGTGTT